>NC_068356.1:151984471-152161971 GCF_020536995.1 Dreissena polymorpha | reverse complement strand
ACGCCATGTAATATTTACGATTCAGAAAGTAAGGCAATTACACCATTATGTAAGTACGAGTATAAAATAATAAGGTATCTACTAAGTACAACTTCGTAATATTACGAGTGGAATATAATGTATTCGGCATGAGAACTACACTTCTAAATGATTGCAATCAGGACGTCAAGTACGGGTATTTATGAAATAAATTTGTACAAGAAAAGCAACATTAAGTAAGATTAATGCTCCATTATGTACGTTCGAGCTATATTATATTAAGTAAGTAAACTTTACGAAAATATCATTATCGTGTAGGAACGTCATGGTTTAAAGGGATCGATTTAATAAGTTATGTAACATATCGCTTAATCTGACGTTTCTATTGTTTATGTTATGTTCATATTAATTGAATAAACGTTGAAAGTATCAGTATCATGGCCAGAAAATCCATTCTATACATAGTGGTTTGACATCACCACTTTAAATCTACTTGGTCGTCATATTAGATGTTACCAAACTTTCTTCGAGAAGCAAAACCTTTGGACATAAAGCTACTTGTGAAAAGACAATTGAACAATTATAGGGATATTAAAGATGAAAATTTCGGGCGACAAATTGCCCGCGCAAATTTATTTAGATATCACCATAATTGTCCATGTCCAGCGACTTTATTGAGGTATGTACAACTAATACAATAAGTCACAATTGTTGACTAAATCACAAAAATGTAGATTTTTACTTAGGGTCAACTAGAGCCACAGTTAATAATGTTTGAGCTTCCGGCATTCCGCGACTTAGAGACAATCGCGAATCGGCGGACATTTATGTTTAACTACACGCAGGGTTTTCCCCGCCTCCCCCCATTCTACCACCTTGTGTTTTACGGTGTCTTAATGTACTGCATAACTTTGTTTCGGAGTCCACATTAGGTCGAAATTCAATCAACAAAGAGGTGTTTATTTCTAGACGATCTGGCCCCGTGTTCTCAAAACAGTTTTTGCAATCGAAAATCGATTTTGCTTGTCATTGAAAATGGATTTTAATTGTAGTTGATAGGCAAAATATAGTTGATGTCAGTTAAAATCGATTTTCGATTGCAAATATGTTTTGTAAACACGAGGCCAGTTTTCCTCTAATGATGTGTGCAGAATATTACCCCTGCCAAATGAAGCCTAATCAAGTAACGCCCCACGTATTATTGCTATGAACAGCATATCAATCCTTTTAATGCATCTCTGAGAATGTCACTGTTGCAGATAAATCGAGCGATATTTTCGCTCAATATCATTATTCGGATTAAAGACCTTGCGAACATGCCCGTGTTTGAAATTGTGCGGAACGTGCCACCTCACAAACACAACATCCATCATTAGTCTACTTATAATCAGCCGTGTATATGTATAATACGACAATTTTCCAGAAAAAAAAATTAAATACTCTTTTTGTTGCTGCTGTCACTGAATTATTTGTGTGTTATTTCTGACCGGTTGGAGTTCGTTACGAAACATTAATAAACAGGGTTAATATTAAACATTTGTAATGAGAAATCATTTCTCGCCATATTAGCAAGTTCACGATGAAGGAAAAACGCAACACATAATAAAGAATATATCCACCAAAGAAGATCGACTTAGTTTACAAAATCGTCTACCAATATATTTGCAATATCAAACGAACAAAAGTATCTTTAAAGAAACGTTGTTTATCCCATGTATGCCTAGTGTCTAGAAAAAAGGCATTGGCAATCAGCGTAGATCCAAATGAGACACCACATGATGCGGCGTCTCATCAAGGTCTGCGCTGTTTGCGTAAAGAAATTTCTATAAGAAATATTCTAAATATAGCAATAAATATACTAGACATCCCTAATTTTGGAAATAAAAATATCCGACGGATGGGAGAGTCCACTAGGAATAAATGTAATGAACCTAATTTATGTCATAAGAACAGCACTAAGATTTGGTTATGTAATTCTGTTTTGTTTGATGTTCACGTGGTTTTAAAACATTGGAAACGCGATAAAGTCCTTTCAAACTATTAATTAGGTTTACATTGTATTTCCTATTGAACAGTTCAAAAGAGTGGAATAAAAAAAATCGTTCATACTAGGACATGGGCAGATCCAACACCACTCTTTATCCAATGTTGCAGGACATCGACACGATGTGAAATCGAAATGGTCGCAAAACGCATAAACTGAAAATAAAGAACACGTAGTTTTGCTAAACGAACCACAACAAAACCAGTAAGTTGTGAGAACAGTAGATAATAAGTATTGTCATAAATAAAAGTATGTACGTGTAACCTCTGTACCCCCGAACGAATAGGCAATGATTCCGAGCCTTAACTTCAATTTATGAAAATGTATACACAATATCCAATGCCTCGAGTTCAATCCTCAAACCAACCAAAACATTCGTAGCTATGTTGCTCTTTAGCAACCCGTTAAACCATACAACTCCAATCGTCGCATTGTTGTGTTCTATCATTATTCTCCGTAAGTTAGTATGTTATCTGAAGATCTAGCGTGCCCGGGAGAACAATTTTGCATTGAGAGTCATGCCTGGTGACGAATTAAAATCAAGCCAGCTTTCGTCGTTTGGCGGTCGCCAGTAGGGGCTCTTGTGTCCAACACGTGTTGCAGTCATGTTCTGGACGTACTCGTTGGTCTTATGCTCAGTATAGGAGATGCGGAGCATTCTTCGAAGACATTTATGTTCAAATGCATGTATCCTGCGTTCTTTAACCGCGTGAAGCGTCCATGTCTAGCAGCCGAAGAGTAGGATGGAGACAACGAAGGACTTGAAGAGCCTGCATTTGGTGGAGAAGCTGACAAAAATGCTTGTCCACAGCCTGTTCAGTCTGGCCAACGCTGCGGTTGCATTGCCAATTCTTATTACGACCTCAGCGGTACTGGTACCATTCTTGGACAGGGTTGCGCCAAAGTGCATAAAACTTGTCACTTTTTCTAGCTTTTCGCCGTTTATGGTGATGTCTGCACAGGTGTTGGTCGTGATTTTCACCATGATCTTTGACTTCTCCGTGCTGAACTCCATCCCGTATGATCTTGCTCTTTTAGAGTATCTTGGTGACATCTTGAAGTTCACTGTTGGTGCCACCAATGAGATCCATGTCATCAGCGAATCTCATGTTGGAAATAGGTCTTCTACCGATGGAGATAGAGGTGTGGTGGTCATAGAGAGTCTCCTGCATTACTGGTATGTTCTCAAGTAAAATGTTGAACAGAACGGGAGAGAGCACATATTCCTGACGGACGTCCACTGCTGTCCTGCAGAAATCCCCATGCTGTCCATTGAGAAGTACTGCGCTGTTGGCATTTCCGTTAAGTTCTTGAATGACTTGCACAAGTCCTTCGTCAATGTTGAATCCTCTCATAACATGTCATAGGCCACTCGCGGTCGAAAGCTTTCGTGAAGTCAATAAAGTTGTGGAAGAGTTCACGTTGGCATTGCAGGTGTTTTTTATAGATTATTCTGCAGTTGAAGATCTGTTTTATTGTGTTCCGCCCAACTCTGAATCCAGCCTGCTCGTCGACCAGCAGTTCCTTGGCCTTAGTTTTCAATCAATTAAGGATTATGCGTAGCGTGACTTTGTTATGATGACTGATGAGACTGATGGTGCGGTAATTCTCGCACAACTTGAGGTTGCCCATTTTCGGTAGGAGTATGAGAAGTGACTGGGTCCACTCCGTGGGCCATTTCTTCTCCCCCAGATTTTTTGGCATATTGTCATCGATGCTGCATTCATTGCCTCTCCTCCGTGGTTAATCAACTCGGAAGGGACGTTGTCTATTACCGGACATTGTCCGTCCTTGAGACTACGCACTGCCTCCTCCACCTCTTTCTCAAGTATGGGCGGACTTTCGTCGCCCTCTTCTGGTCTGGGATCGTTCTGAAGGAGACTGGAGTCTGGTTGAAGCGGATAGTTGTAGAGGTCACTGAAGTATTGCCCCCATCTGTTTAGGACTGCGGCACTCTCGGTAAGGAGATTCCCGTCAGTGTCTGCTATACCACTGGCCCTGGGCTGACTAGTCGTCGTGAGGATCTTGAGGGTGCTGTATACCTTTTTGATGCTGCCAGTGGTTATGTCTTTGTTGAGAATGATACATTATTTCTCGATCCATTCCTCCTTTTTCTTCGTCTTCCCTAGCCCCCTGTTCGCTTTCTATTTGCTCTAGAGTCTAGGCTGGTGTACTTCTCATGCTTCAGCTCTCTTCTTTTGTCACATAAGTCAATGATTTTATTTGTCACTCATAACTAGTTCTTCTTTCACTCTCTCCCATGCACTTCTTCGGTCGATGACAGTAGGACATTTTTGATGTTGTCGATTTCATTGTCTATGATGCTCAGGGCTGCAAACTTGCCACCTATCTGTGATTGAAATACCTTTGCAATCTCTGGATCTTTCAATTTCTCCAACTCAAATCTAACGCGGGAGTTCATTGTGATGCGCTTGCTATTTAACTTCAGCCTGGTGGTGTTGAGCACTGGTCACTGCCGATATCAGCGCCAAAAAACGTTCTTGTGTTCGCCTTGTTGATGCTTGACTTGAACCATTGCGGCGCAAATATAAAATATGGTCGTAAAATACATTTTTGATACGTGTTAATTGTAAACATTAACTTTACAAGCCACGACTCACCCAATGAAACATTGTAACATAACATAAAGGAAGCAACACACGCCGTGAATATCAACATTATGTCTGACAAATATCTAAAAAAATAAATGCGCAGATGAAACAAAACAAATTAAAACGTTTTCTCAATAACGTTTCGACGATACTGTATAAAACTACATCTGCGTATCAAACTGCTTATCGTGACAGCAACAATAAACCGTTTGACAAGGGCGTGCTAATCAAAAGTGTTGCTACCTAGTCTTAATGCAGTTTAAAAACTTTGATAAGAAGGTCATCTTCATAAATTGACAGTGACGCACGTTCTATTTCAAGCAAACATTTTTATCTGCGTATTTTATCTCCGCAGATGTAAGTGCTAATGGTGGTATCGATATTAACATGCTCGTTTCTCGTTATTTCATAAATATTCGTATTCTTTTATGGATCGACAGAAATGCATCAACAAGTCTATAAATCGTATTAGACGACCATGCAAACGAATGTAATCGGTATGAATGGTCCTGCAATTTATTCCAAAGATTCTTTATTTTGAGATAGGAAAAGCCTCAGGCCAGTTATAAAGATCAGAGCGAAATACGTTTAAATTAGTAAGTGTTACTTATATCACAAATTTGCCAAAGAAAAATATACTGTAAAATGTCTGCATGGAAAACGTTTGAACATTTGAGTATACTACGAAGCGTGAAGGTGAAGTATAATATCATATAATGTATCGATATACGTGGCAAACTACATGTAGATAAATTAAATATAGGACGCAATATAATATTGTTATCATCGAAACATATATAACGATAATCAAATTCAGAGGACCAGACACATTACTACCAAATAAATTGTGCGTATCACTCAATCTAAAACATCTTAAACTCGATAATAATTAAAAGTAATATAACTCGGTAAAAGAGTCACACTATTTCCAAACGCTCTCGATTATCTTACAAAATGAAAAATTCTTTCAGCTCATGGCTTTGATATTGCACTAATTTTGTATCGACTTGTAATATAGAAAGAGTAAATATGAATCTTTAGTTACCATGTCTACGGAAAATATATGTTAACTTACACAGCTTGCATATCTATCTGTAGATACCATGTGCGATATTTTACATAATGCCAGTGTCTCGAATAAATATTTGTAAACAGCTTTAATAGTCATGCGTCACAGTTCGGAGGAGGTTTTAAACTGCTCACGAATATATATCGACTTATCATTTTGCGTAATTATAATTCGTTGTGTTTGACACCTGTCAAAATCTCGCAAATTTTGATATTTGAGCACATGTAACAGTCATTCCATATACTCTACGGGGGCCGAAATATACATTATTTCTTATGGTTTGGATCTGACATCGGGTCAAGTATAGAAGTACTCAATATCGTTTATCAGGTAACGGTATTGATATATGCAGTATAATACCTCACGTCGTTGAAACGTGTAACAATACAAGAATTATGCAAAGTGTCGGGCTTAACGTCCTGTCACTATTAAGACAACTTCACGCTTTCACTGTTTCATATTTTACATGTAAATGTATCGATTATTATTTTATTTAAAAATATAATATTCGTAATAGTCTTAATAAATCATAAATTGAGGGAACAAACAACTCAATAAAAAAATCCAGTCGCGTGATGCGAATGTAATATGAATATTGTTTAATGTAGCATGCTAATAAAATAAAAAATAAAATTAAAAAATAGTAGTGTATAGTCACTGACTCGAAAATGTGGATATACAGACGCTGCTTTGAAATTGTGAATTCTCCGTTCCTAGATGGCAACATCCATAAAGGTCCATCCTATGGTATTTACATTTTGCAGTTGGTACGATATGCCAGAGCATGTTCATGTATTTGAAGATTTTAATGATCGTAATCGTATATTAACGAAGAAATTGCTAAAACAAGGTTTTTTGTATCATAACCTAACAAGTAAATTCGCTAAATTTCACACAAAGTATGGTGATTTAATTTCTAAATATAATGATTCTTGAAAATGGCACTTACCTAATGGAATTTTCCAACCATCATTTTATGGAGATGTTTTGAAGCGTGTTACCAAATTGAAATATCTTAAAGAAAATGTTTATATTAAACTTTTCAATTTAATAAACTCATTTTTATCAAAAGGGTATGATGTTAACGTACTTAAAAACACGTGCTTGTTGGTTTTCGTTTCACTATATCTTTCTTCTCATAAAATTTGGAATCATTAATGGAATAACCATTTTATACGTATGATTCTTAATTATTTAATTAACTACGCTGGTTTTATTAGTTATTCAATTTCACAGTACCGCCCCTTTAATATTTTTTATTTTTATGTTACAGCACTGCCCCTGGATTTTGTTCACGTGATCGTGTCTTCGATTGTCAATTACGTCATAAGATATTCTTTCTCTGTTCCTGGGTACATAGATTTGTGTTACGTCATAGCTTCATACTTTCACAATTTTAATTTACATGCATAAGTCATTGAGTTTAAAGCGTTAATTTTTTGTTATATTTTCTTTCTGACAGGCGTTTCTTGTTTGATTTATTGTTAGCAGTCACACAAAAAACGAAGCTATGTAAAATGGATCTTTTACACGCATTATTTCTGCATCTTCATGTATTTGCGCGATGATGATCTGAAATATTAACTTCATAACGCTATATTCTCAAATCTTTTTTTATAAAGACGGAATGTAGTTGACACTTGGTGGTAGTTTCATTTCATGGTTCCTCAAAAAGTTATAACTCTCTTGCTCTGGTATCTTTCAAACCATTATTGTTGAATTTGAGTTACAATGCTATGAGGTTACATTTTATTTACACTTACATGTATCATGAGTATTGCTGGGCCAAAATGTGAGGTTGAGCGCTCTTATACCGGTTTAAACCCCCAATGCTTTGCATTGACCGTTCCAAGGCGATGACCCCAGCCTTATTCGTATATGTGTTTATGTTGTTTTGTGCCGTTTTTTACTGTTTTGGCAATCGGTCACTTGCCTTTAATAAAGGACCAACTAATTGTATATAATAAGAATTCAATACTGCTCCAGCAGCTGGAGTTTCACTTCTTTATATTTATTCTGAATAAAAGTTAAACAGAAAAAATCATTATAGCAAAAACACAATGTTTACAGTTTTCTAACCTAAATGAGCAAGCAGTTCCACTACAACTAATTCTGAGTCTATCTTTAATAAGAATGTAAATTATTACCAGCACTACCAATGTGCATATTCTGTTAAAGAATACAAGGGTGTTCCAAATAAGCTCTACGTTTGAAACTATCGGATGCAATTGTACAAGATAATCATAAATAACGTCTGTTTACTCAATGCACTAAGGCCCAGTGCTTGTAACGACTGTCCAAAGAGTATTATGTACTTTCTAAACATAAGAATTGATATCAACACGTCATAACAATAAAACACATTTTATTCAAACTGTTTAAGAAACACAAATACTCATGTTCGAAATCTCCGTGATTTAAATTGGGTGATGCTCGCTCATTTGTTGCATCCCATTTGTTAAACGGTTTTCCCTTCGTTCGTCTTAACGATGCTTAAATGCTTGAAATGCGATAGAAAAGTTAAACATTAAATGAGTATTGACTACTGTTTCTTGATCAAGAATCTTTATTTTTCATCTAGAATGATGGAGATATCTGAAACATAGATTGAATAAAATGAAACGAAAACATAATGCAATTATATTGAACAATAAAATACAATACTACTTATATTGTATCTTATTTTTCGTAGTATTTTTGATATTATACAGATTTATTGTAATTCTATACATAAGAAAATCGTACAGTGTTTTCCGGTTAGCTCGAATAACATTTGAAATTCACATTGTTTATGTAAATATATTATTTGCTCTTGTTAAAGATACTCATAGTACAAACAAATACAATCATGTTATTTTTCTTCATTGACGAATTGTTTACGCTGTTTTTGGGACAACCTTCGTATTTGACAGTGGTTTAAGCAATCGACCAGAAGGCGCAGTGTTTATCTTGCTAATTGTTAATATACGTGTTTAATTGTTGGCTTAGTGTGAGGTGTGAAGATAATTACACTTAGTTTAGATACCCTATGCCAGCATGTACCGTTCCAAAGAGCGTTCATGAGTGTTATAGTTTATGGAATGTTGTACGTGACGTCCTTGTATTGGCAATGGTCACTTGCCTTAAACAAAAGACGAGCATGGGTTTACAAGATTTTTTCTCCTGACAATATTTCTAGAGTTTTATTATTCCTGATTGTTATATTCCTGCTCCAAATAAAACTGAATACATCTTATGCATGCGTGTTTTATCTAGCAAGTCCATTTTTTCCATTTTATACGAATGTGAGGTCATCTCTTGAATATTTTATTGCTTCCTTAAAACGTGTGTTCAATGATAAAGTTTGTGTTTTCGCTAAAACATTTTAGTATCTGATATAAATTCGAACATCTGTCAACGAAAAATAAGATAAGAAAGAAAAACGTGACAAATTCATGATGTTATCACAATACATATCAGATACAAACGATCATCGGCTGTAGAAAAACGAAATTGTACATTTCTCGTATCCCATTTTTATATAAAAAAGAATGATATTTTTGTATGGAGAATTCCGAACTCTTGATTTAATGGTTGTAACTCGCAAATGTTTCTTTAACAGTAGAATAAAACACAGAAATGTTTTATGGCAAATGTTTCTGAAATAGTCAAACACATGAAATGAAATGTGTATGCATGCATGTTTAACCGATCTCGAGGTCCCCTATCGTACAAAATCGCACTGACAGAGGTCGCATCCCTGGGAATCCTTGACGGACTTTTGTGGCTCCCCGCAGGCAAGCAGACACTGTACCTGGGGACAGCCCGTGGGTTTGGGTGTGGTCGTAACCGAACCCGCTGGAAAACAATGGAAACATGTTATCTGTAAATTAAACATTAACGTATAACAAACTGAGAGTGCGTACTGGCTTACCAGTAGTTTGACACTGTGTTTGTGAGATATACTGCACGTATTTTTACTTGGCTGTCGAAGCTGATGAGCGATGGTTAGGTTAGGATTATAGACTGATAAAAATGCAGCTTTAGCCAAATTTAAAAGAACCGGCTAAGTATACCGCCATGAACATATAGATATATGAAGAGTAACATGATTTCGATACTGTTTCACATAGTTCCAGCGGTCTGGACTGATATCAAACTAAGTCTAGATAGTCAAATATATATGATTCATTTCAAATAAATGTTTTGTAAGAGATTGAAAATTGCTTTTTTATGTAATAGCTAGGAAGCAAATTAAAATGCCACGAGTATTGTGTACCCATCTTGTGTGCAATCCCTAGCGCCCATAATTTTCTACCTTCCGGTGCATGTATAGATAGGACAGAAGTTACCATCAAGATCACTGCATGAAGCTGGGCAGTCGGAAAGATAGGCAGGACAACCTGCGTTATGGCCAAAGTGATATTCGTTTAACATCAAAACACTGTACAGAATGTGTTACCTGGCAGTATGATGACTTTCACGCCACCATATTTGCCATAGGATTATATGTGCATGCTAGTCAAACGACGTTAAGTTTTAAAAATGAACGCATGTTGGATTTATATATTAGATTGCAAAATCTTGATACAACTGTTTTCACATTTCGGGTTAATCCATGTCAAATTTGTGTTATCGTCATAAAGGTAGATTTGTCATCGTCCATCTTTCTCATGAAAATATCGTAAGTCCAGTAACATTAGAATTTTGTAACAGCACCATGTACCATAAGAACGAATTCACAGCTGACACCATGTTTAGCCCCGAGTTGATATGCAAGTGCGAGTATGACAGCTGTGCACGTGTACACGTCGTTTAACTGGGCAATTGCGTTTTTATACGTTAATTTTGATAACTGTGTTGCAAAGAAAAAAAGCCCAAAATGATTATATAAAGTTATTGTTACTGTAGATTTAACTCCTAGACCATAACCATGAAAATAAATCATTGATTGAAACCGACTCAGATTTAATATTTCAAAACTCATTTCAAAAACATTTTCCATTCGACGAATTTCAGATGATATGTTTTGAACTGAAAAGCGATT
The DNA here is from genome assembly GCF_020536995.1 of Dreissena polymorpha. Lineage (NCBI taxonomy): Eukaryota > Metazoa > Mollusca > Bivalvia > Myida > Dreissenidae > Dreissena > Dreissena polymorpha. Next base: position 152,151,241 of record NC_068356.1, on the reverse strand, counting down.
AATTATTAAACATAACCATATACATTTACAGTATTTTAATAACGGTTAACATGGATTTAATATTACAAGAAACATAATCAAATAGAAAAGACAAAATATTAAATCATTTAAATCATAACTACATTTTTGAACCTAATACCGCTTCATGTATATATACCTTACCAAATTAATTTAAGGTTGTGGTAGGAATCGAGCTGGATGTTGAATATGGTGGAAAGTTCGTTGTTGGTCTCGAACTGTGTTGTGTAGTTTGCTGTTAAGTTGGATTTGTTTGTGTCGGAAAAGTTTGTTTTAAGGTTGCTTTGGAATGTGCTTTTGTAGTGTGTTTCGTTGCCGTTGGTTGTGTAGTATCTCGTGTAATTATCGTTGGTTGTGTCGTCATTTGCGAGGTTGCCGATGGCTGTGTAGTCTTGTGTGTAGTAGTTGTTCGTTGTTTTGTCATTTGCGTTGTGGTTGTTGGCTTTGTCGTCATTTGTGTGGTTGTCTTTGGCTATGTCGCCGTTGGTGCGATAGTCGTTAGTTGTGTCGTCGTTTGTATGGTAGTCGTTGGTTGTGTCGTCTTTTGCGTGATTGTAGTTTGTTGTGTCGTTATTTGTGTGGTTGTCATTTGCAGAAATCGTTTGTCTAGTATGTGGCTGAGTGATTTGTTTAGTAAATTGTTGTGTATGCGTCGTTTGTTTTGATATTATTTTTTGAAGTTTGTCTAGTAGCTTGTTGTGCAGAAGCCGAATCAAATAAAACAAACCATTTCTTAATATGTTATATATTATTCTTATAGCGATAAGGTTCATGCTTAGAATGTTTGCATTGCAGACAAATCTTACATATGCTTTAGGCTGTGTAATCACAGTTATGCGGAGTTACAATTAGCGTGCTTCTCGTGCTCCCGATTTGGCGGTCATTCGTGTTTAAATTACTGTAGTTTTATTCACTCTCCCCTCACTCCGCCTTTGGTGGAAATGTTTATCTTGCATTTCGGGTAGAAACCCGAGTTCATATTAACTATTGCATAAAGAGAATCTACTTTACAAAACGTGAATCATATTTCGAAAATCTGGTTTTGTGTCGTGATGCGTACAGATCCAGTAATGTCGCTATTATGGTTCAATGAACACACTGTCCAGCAATGCATTGCAGTTCTGAGATTAAGAATTGTGTGGAAGACACAGATTGAGGTAAAAGCAATTAAAAACACACAGAACATAACGTTAGTTATCATTTGTAAGAATACTTTGTTAACATAAAACGGAATATAATATAATGATATTAATTAGGTGAATTCATAACAAAGCCAATAGGAATTCAACCAATTAATGACAATTTTATTAATTAACTTAATAATATTATTCAGCAGGAAAAGCTTGAATTTCACTTTCGAATGACAGGTTTTTGCTATTTAAATAACTTCTGTTCTATAAACCTTTTTCCTTGTTAATATTCTATGTAAAATGCTTTGAAAATGTTATGTACCCCAAAATACTTACCGGTACATAAAAAAGAATGGAAAAGGGTATAATTTTATTTTTGCTAAGCGAGCACACAACACCTAATGTGACCAACACTCTTAACCTTGACCTTCACATCACGAACAAGTGCCAAATTGCCCAAATACGTAATTTAAAAGCTATACGCAGGCATTTGACACAGAAGTCAGCGGAGGTGTTAGTGCATGGTCATGTACACTCCCATATTGACTTTTGCAATGGTTAATTCACTGATCTACCAGCTTACCAAATTCAAAAGCTTCAACGGACTCAGAGAGATGGAATTAGTCATCGGAGATATAGGAGAAGTCATCGTAGAGGTGAGAGAAGTCATCAGAGAGATGGGAGAAGTTATCGGAGACACGGGAGAAGCCATCGGAGGATGGGAAAAGTCATCGGAGAGATGGGAGAAGCAAGTGGATACAGTGATAGAATCAGTGCAGATCTCGTTATGTGGGAATATGGTATATTACGCTAGTCGAATTTCTATTTTTTTTTATAACTCAAGTGTCTTCCGATATGACGTATCAAGGGAAATGCGGAGATTCGATTGTGTTGCAAAAAAACGCAACGTTAAAGACCGATGTATATTATTGTACTATAAACATAAGCTTTTTATAATAAACACTATACTTACTATATTTTCAGAAAACAAACATGTTTATTGTGGCACAGTACAGTGCACTATGCTATGTAATTGCGACATTATATCCCGAAAAACAGTCCGGTTGGTATGGCTTTACGGGATGGGAAAAACAGTGAGAAAAATAATTAGAATGTGTTGTCTGTCGACTTGTATTTCACTTATGGTAAACTTACAATTTACCCTACCGAATTGACATTCGTGTTGTATGTTATGTCATATATTCACTCTTACTCATCTTCTTCAAATTAATGGAAATGAGTCACCTATTTCTTTGACTCATCAAGTCAAAGAAATAGCGACTAGAAGACATGTTCTCAGAGCCTTATATGTTAATCCATGAACATGTTAATCCAGATAAAGCCTTAGTCTGCATTGATGCCTCAGGCAGTTAAAATTAAGCAGAAGCTTGGAAAGTGCATTTCCAAAAATATATGTGAATTTCAGAATTGTTTTAATGCTTTCTAGCGTCCCCTCATGTCATGTATATCGCTTGTGCTTGCTAAAAATAAAAATGATAAGTATATATTTTACAAATAACACTATTAACTTCAAATACATTTTGAAAGCATACGACTGTGTCAGGTTACATAAGTAGTTGCGTCCCTTGAATAAGATGGATGGGTTTTTTTTCACGTGTATAATTTTGTCGATTTTTTCAGTATTCAATAAAATGGGAGTGGATATGACTACTTGGCGTATTCGAATTGGATGTTTTGTGGTTACACAAGACGTGCTAAATGTGTAAAGGTGCTTATTTTGTCTAAAGGAGTTAAAAAGTCGATTTCTCTCATTTGGCGCCTGAGCACGTGCATGGCTTTCTTGATAATTCTGTGTGGCGATGTGGAGAGAAATCCTGGTCCGCCCAGACAGGACCCGGCACGTAACAAAAAGCAGCCTCTAGACTCACGGGCCTGTGAAGGTCTCTCTAAAGCCACAACCCCTCGACACGATACATTAGACGGCGTGGTGACGAGGCAGCGGACAATGTCATCTTATGCCTTTTCTCACCCGTCGCCATCGCCATTGAATAATAGCGGGACTACTCAAAACAACCAAAGTAGGTCAACCATTGATACCAGTAATGATTCTGAAATGTTTACTTTCCTAAGGAATATGAAAATCGACCTTGAAAAACAAAATGAACGCTTAGTCACAGAAATCGGCGGTATAAATACTAAGATTGACTCAATTTTTTCAACTATCGGCGATTTAAAGCAAGACAATGACCGGCTTAGGAGTGATAACTTATAACTACGGAAGGAAGTGCACAAATGACGAATAAGTTGGATCAGATTGAAAATCAATAACGACGAAACAACCTTCGCTTTAACGGTATAAACGGATATATAAATGAAAAATGGGATGTTTCGGAAAGAAAAGTACGCTCATTTCTAAACGATACATTGAATTTTGGAGACGAAGCAGACACGTTCGAAATCGATCGTGCACATCGCATAAAATATCGGCACCCAAGCAAATGTACAATCATGGTACGGTTTACACGGTTCAAGGACTGTGAACTGATTTTAGGACGGGCGAATAGGCAGCTACAACATAATCGGTCACACTCTGTTCAACAGGACTTCAGCGACAAAGTACGTAAACATAGACAAATTCTCGGAGAGCGTATGGTACAAGAGAGAAGAAATGATAACTATGCCGTAATACTTTATGATAAATTAATTGTGAATGACCAAGTGTACAAATACAACGACATTACATAGTCAATTGTTCCCATTGGTACCCGGCGACCTACAACTCGACAACGTCCTGCACGTGGGATACCACGTGGTCACCCAAACAACAATAATGATGCACATCACCGATTGGATTGTAACAAAAGGATCAACCACGTGAATGATGACGTAAGTGAACGCATCCCGCCCAATGATGGGAATCCGCCAACCAGAGACAATATAAGCTCTCACGAGGATGACGTACGCTCCGACACTTCATTCATGGACTAGGAATTTAGCCGTAACCCAACAAACATTGACAGCACGAGGAAATTGCTCGATATAAATATCGCTAGCTGGAATATTGCAAGCTTACGTAAACACATAACCAATCTAGAATTTAAAACTTATTTATCTTCATTTGATATTGTACAAGTGTTGTTGATTACATGATTGCTTCATCAGAATTATTTTCGAGAATAATTGATTTCAAAGTACTTGACCGCTCAGAATCTGATCATTTTCCAATTAACCGTCGAATAAACTTGAAACACATAAATAACAACCGCAATGATTTTGGTAATAATAAAGAAGTTTCGCGCGTAAATAAATACAAATGGCAAGAAAGATTTTCTGATGCCGTTCGCGTTAATATAAATACGCTCTTAAATGAAAATTATAATATAATAATGAATCTCATTACTACAAATATTGAAGCGGCGATTTACATAATTAACGCTGTATACTAAGAGGCAGGCAAAAATATGCTTTTATTATCTAACTACAAACGATCATTACAGCCACTTTGGTTGGATGATCAATGTGATAATCTTAAGAAACAAAAATACATATATTTACGTAAATTTCGAGCTTCAAATTTAGCATCTGATCTGAATGAGTATAGGGATCGCAGAAATATATTTAAAAATTATTGCAATGCTAAAATGTTTCAGTTACAAAGAAAAAATAGAGCGGAACTACTCCAGAATCGAAAAAATGCAAATTTCTTGTGGAAAAAAAATCAGCAAGCTAAACCGAAACAAAACATTACTACTAGTATCGAGGCCAATGAATGGCACGACTACTTTAGTAGTTTATTATACAGCGATCAAGCGCCGTGTATTGTTATAAACAATAACGCAGATGCCATAAACGATGATGTGATTTCGTTAAATGAGCCATTTACACTCGCAGAAGTCGAATTTCAAATCCGTAATTTAATAAAAAATAAAAGCAGTGGCATCGATGAAATACCAGCTGAGTTTTATAAAAATTCATTAAACAATATTACACCCTTCTTAGTATTACTTTTAATCAAATTTTTGATTCTGGTTATTTTCCTAAAAGTAGTACAATATGTCCAATTCACAAATCTGGACCTACTCATATTCTTGGAAATTACCGTGGAATCTCTTTAACTAATATAATGTACAAAATATTTGTCGGTATATTAAATAAACGATTATATGAATGGGCTAAAGGAAACAATAAATTTGATGAATCTCAAGCAGGGTTTCGGGCCGGCTATTCAGCTATAGATAATGTTTTCTGCCTTCAAGCGATGGCTCAAAAATATTTGTCAAAAAGGGGGGTAGATTCAATTGCTAATATATAGACTTTAGAAAGGAATTCGATAAAATAAACGACAATGTAATATTTCAAGCACTTACCAAAAAGGGAATTAAAGGTAAATTCATTGACGTATCAAAAAATATGTATAGCTCTCTCTTTTCCTGCGTTAAAGTACATAATACAACCGATACTAATTCTGCGGCGAAGTATAGAACAAATTGTCATATTACTATATCAGAATTTTTTCAATGTAATATTGGTACCCGCCAGGGTGACAAGACCAGTTCTACCATATTTGCTCTATGTATAGATGAATTATCAGTTATGCTACGTGAAACATGTGGGTCCGGAATTTTAATTTCATATGAAATACCTGACATTCTATGCCTCATGTTTGCGGACGATATTGCTAGCTGTGCGGAAACGGCCGTTAAACTTCAACAACAGTTAAACGTTGTTGATCAATTTTGCATTAACACGGGAATGAAGATTAATTTAGATAAAACTGAAGTTATTGTTTTTAGAAATGGCGGACCTTTAAGAAATTACGAGCGCTGGACATATCGGGGTACGAAATTCAATACCACTTTTCCTTATAAATACATGGGATTATTGTTTACACCCAAATTATCGTGGAACGCGGCGCAAGAAAAACGTTCACAAGCTCAAAAAGCAATATTCTCAATTTATAGTTACAAAGGGACTTTTGGAAACTTCCCTATTTAAGAACTCTTTTTACTTTTTGATAGCATGGTAAAGCCAATATTGTGTTATGGCTCACAAATATGGGGATATGAATATAATATAAATATGAAATAATGCCATTGAAACTGTCCAAAATAAATTTTGTAAACGCAATTTGCATGTAAGGAAACATACTTATACATGTATCGCCCTTGGCGAATGTGGCCGACTTCCCTTATATGTTACATATTTTGTTAAATGCATTAAATATTTGTGTAAACTGTTAATGATGCCTAATAACAGATTTCCTAAACAATGCTATAATATGTTAATATCAACAGATAACGCCGGGCGTACTTGCTGGGCAACACATGTAAAATCTTTAATATTTAGATATTGTTTCGGATTCGCCTGGATTTCTCAGGATATTGGCAACGTAGACTTATTTGTGTGTAATTTTCGTCACCTTATAATTGATTGCGTCACACAAAATTGGCACGGTGACATTAACAATGCATCTAGAGGTAACCATTATAAGAACTATAAATCTGTACTTAAAACCGAAAGATATTTGCAGTTGGAAATTCCGCTAAAATAGCAGATAGCATTTGCCAAGTTTAGATGCTCCAATCACAAATTAACTATTGAAATTGGTAGGCAGTTGCATCTTGAATATAATTTGAGAATTTGTAATATGTGTTTTATCGATAAACATTTATCTATTATTGACTGTGAATACCATGCGTTTTTTCAATGTAGTAAATATGACGTTGTCAGTAGAGAATTTCTATATAACTGGTATATTGGTGAAAATTCTGTACATGACTTTTATAATCTGATGAAAAAAACAGATAATGACACACTATTGAAATTGTGTTGTATGTGTTTCATCTTTTGAACAATATTGAATAGCTGATATATTTTTTAAGTAACATTAACACAATGTAATATGTTGACATATTTTAGTACTAAGAAGATGTGTATACTGTTTTGAACAAAATTGAATAAGCTGAAATATTTTTAATGTAACATTAACACTATGTAATATGTTGACATATTTTAGTATTAAGATGATGTGTTCGCAACTACAAACATGTGTTATATTTTGTATCAAATACTGTGTATTTTGGGCCGACGGCCTTTATTTACTTAATACACTGAGTTGAGTTGAGTTGAGTTAATACGTGGAATTTGGAGAGCTGGTAGGGATGTCATCGTAATTTTCCACAACAGCACCGATGTGAAACATGATCGGAAGAACAAATAGAATTGCTGCAAGGCAAAACAATGTCTGCGAAAATTATTCAAAAATATGTTTGGTTTCCCAACTGAAAAACAATCAGTTGTGTTGAAATGTGTTTAGTGAAAATGTAGGTTATGAGTGGGATATTATGATTATATTGAAAACATTATTGATACCACACAATCAATTTATGTGTACATACTTTGTATGATGCTAACCTCAATACAAATACAATTGTGTTAACATAGGAGAGCCTAGCTCAGGATAAAAGTATAAACATCAACTAATTTATTTTATCAAACAAAAATGTGAACATTAAAAACTACATTTAAGTTATAGTACATATATCAAAATGTGCTTAACATTAATATTCATAGTTGTGACAATATTGACTGCAGAATTTTCACCTGCATGGAAGTTGATATGAAACTCGTCCCTACTTTACTGCTTTTAGTGGGGTTTGTCCTGTATAATACACATGTAATCGATGTTATTTCGGTGTAAGAACAGTCAAGCATAAAGACACAAAGCTCCATTTTGTTATTGGTGTAATCCTGAGATTTATTTTATGCATAGTGTTGGCATAAAGGAATTAATAGTACAACTAACAGTATGTATGCATTAATTGACTCCCCTTAAGACTAAGCTAAAACACAAAATCCATAGATTTAACTATCTCATTTAAATGTTTACAAACTCAAAAGTTCTTGGTTCTTTGTCCACAAACCGAGTCCTCGCACAAAGCAGCTTCGAAATACACCATCGTCATATGCACATAAACACACATGGACGAAAACAACACTCTCATGCACACGTAGTGTACAACGCTGAAATTATCGTCGTATCAGCGTTGTATCCCTGTCTAATAATGTGCGATATAACGTCGTATTTCTTATGGATTTCCTGTGATATCATAACCCAGTACATGCAACAAAAACGATCTAGGAGGTCTTAAATCGCCTCTTTACATTCCGTTGCAACGCAGTGAAATTCACAAACGCAACCACAGAATGTAAATAGAAGTAGTGCACATACACATTTAGAAATTGTAGTAATCAATCACCAAAGTTGATAGCAATTGTCAACTACACACACAAAATAATATTTATGATGGGGCTGACAAGTAGCATTAAGAAACAATGGCAATTAATTATTTGTACAGCAAATGCAAGTTACATAAAAACACCCTTGTTACATAATTAATATGCAAGCTAATAGTAAAAATGCAACGAAACATTATGCATTTACCGGTAGATACACCCCTTTTTGAACGGCTTAAACATTTCGAACCGCACAAGTAAGTTATACCTATTCGCATTTTATACAATCAATAAATGTTTTCATTTAAACATTGTTCAAGGTGTCAATCGTTTCCTTCAAATATAAAATTATCGAGAGAACAATTTTGCAATCAGTAATGGACTCACCTCAACTATCTATCAGTCTAACATATTTTTATGTTTAACATCGTCATGTGGCACTGTACTTGTTCCCTGATACCTTAAACTGGCTCAAATCACAAAGCTATGAATTCAATCGACATGTCTTATGCGGTTACTCCTGTTGTATCAGTTGACATCTAAGGTTTGCATATGTTTGCTGTTCAGTAAAGTATAAAGATTTGTCACTAGTCTTAAATAAAAGACCTCGACGAAATGATAAGTTAAACGGTTTGCCATTCGCTCGTCTTTGCGATGCTTAACTGCTTGAATTGCGATAGAAAAGTTAAACATTAAATGAATATTGACTACTGTTTCTTGATATCAAGAATCTTTATTTTCCATCTAGAATGTTGGAGATATCTGAAACATAGATTGAAAGAAATGAAACGAACATTATATTGAGCATTACAATACAGGATACTATTGCTCGTAGTATTTTTTATTTTATACAGATCTGTTTATTGTCATTAGATACATAAAAAGATCGTACAGTGTAATCCGGTTAGCTCGAATAACATTTGAAATTCACATTGTGTATGTAAATATAGTATTTGCTCTTGTTAAAGATACTCATAGTACAAACAAAAACTATCATGTTATTTTTCTTCTATGACGAATTGTTTACGCTTTTTTGGAAAACCTTTGTATTGGACAGTGGTTTAAGGAATCGACCAGAAGGCGTGGTGTTTATCTAGCTTATTGTTAGTACGTGTTTAATTGTGGGCTCAGTGTGAGGTTTGACGATAATTACACTTAGTTTAGATAACCTATGCTAGCATTTACCGTTCCAAAGAGCGTTAATGATTGTAATTGTTTATGTAATGTTGTACGTGACGTCCTGTCTTGTATTGGCAATGGTCACTTGACTTTAACAAAGGGCGAGCATGGGTTTAAAAGAATTTCTCTCCTGACAATATTTCTGGAGTTTCTGTATTCCTGATTGTTAAATTCCTTCTCCAAATAAAACTGAATAAATCTTATGCATGTGTGTTTTATCTAGAAAGTCCAGTTGTCAATTGTATACGAATGTGAGGTCATCTCTTGAAAAGTATACTGCTTCCTTAAAAACTAGTGTTCAAAGATAAAGTTTGTGTTTTCGCAAAAACATTTTAGAAGATATCTGATATAAATTGGAACATCTGTCAACGAAAAGCAAGATTAGAAAGAAGAACGTGACAAATGCATCATGTTATCACAATACATATCAGATGTAGACGATCATCGGCTGTAGAAAAACGCAATTATACATGTCATTATCCCATTTTATAAAAATGATATTTTTATGTGGAGAATTCCGAAGTCTTGATTTGATGGCTTATTGTCACCATATCTGATGACAATTTAATTAATTAGCATCGTCAATTTCTTGTATTTTAGATTAAAATCCCGCCCTTTGATTTATACAATAAAGCACAAATCCACCAAAGCCATCTATGCAAGTTAGTAAATACAACCAAGGCAGTAAAGTTTTATTACATCAATACGTTGCACATTCTTATTTATCATTCTATTTCACATATCTTGCTTCGAATTCAAACAGAACGCCGATTGGAAACATTGACCTATGGTCCTTTTTTTCATAACACTAACACAATGTCATTTCATGAAGTGTTGTAAATCGCAAATGTTTCTTTAACAGTCAAATAAAACACGAATATAAAATGTTTATCGCAAACGTTTCTGTAATAGTCAACCACAGGAAATGAAATGTGTATGTATGCATGCTAAAGCAATCCCGAGGTCTTCTATCGTCCAAAGTCGCACTGACACAGGTCGCAGCCCTGGGAATCCTTGACAAACTTGGGCGGATCCCCGCAGTCCAGCAGACACTGTACCTGGGGACAGCCCGTGGGCTTGGGCGTGGTCGTCACCGAACCCGCTAAAAGTAAACACGTAGAAGAATTGTTGTGTGGATCACGAACTGGCAAAGCAAACAAACACTTACTGGTTACCTAGCCGTTTTTACACTGAAATATTGATATATGATCAATAACTTTTGTTTGACCGAAGAAGTTGTAGATCAAAGGTAAAGATAAGGATTATAGTATGATATCTTTATGTGACATTCGCTTTTAAACCCACTTACATACAATTGGTCAAATGTGTCTTGAAGCGCTATATGTAGCTACGGAACGTTGGCTCGTTTACCTCTGACAGGTATAAAATATGACAATATTCTGGGTGTAGTAATAGTATACGTCTTTGCGATACACATGTACATTGTAAAAAAAAAATAAATACCTCGACATTTAATCACCATATTTAATCACCAAAGGTGCTCAAAGTTGTCTACCTACCAGCACAATTACAAATTGGACAGAAGTTGGCATCGAGATCACTGCAGGACGATGGGCAGTCCGATGGGAAAGCAGGACAACCTGCGTAATAGTCACGGTGCATTTTAATTTAGAATTGTTATTATTACACGTTAAAGGTTTTTAACCTTTGGTGGATATTACACATGAAAGCTTTTTTTACTGTTGGTCTTGTTTATCTCAAGCATCAATTGGTCTCAAGAGTATAAATATTTATAAACTACATGTAAAAACGTGTGTTTATGATATTGTTCATGAATTTCTTTTATCGAGATCATGAAAGTATAGTTCGTGTTTTAGATGTATTTGATTCTCAGTCGATGTAACCGAAATTATACATGTATAACAATACTTTTGTCAATATAAATATTTTGTAGTTAATTGCACTTATTCAGATGCAATAATTATTTACCTTGTGATAAAGTTGTATCTGATTCTAGGTTTACTCGACATAATTGAAGATTAAAAGTCAGCATTCATTTATACCTCAGTAAATGTTAAATATAGAACGCAATAAGAAAGAAAAACAAAAGAATCCAATACCAAATTCATTCAATGTGGTGGAAGCGATAGCTATTGGGGTTGTCACTGGAGCAGATGTGGTTGTGGATCTAGGATGAGTAACTGGATTGGAAGTCCGTACTGTAACGTTCAGTGTAAGTGTTGTTTGTCTTGATGTGTGTTTCGCAGTTGTTTGTGTGTTTGTTATTGGTGTAGATGACGTTGGTTGTGAAGTTGTCGTTGAAGGTGGTTGTGTAGTTGTCGTTGGTAGTGTAGTGGTTGTTGTAGGTGGTTGTGTAGATGTCGTTGGTTGTGTAGTGGTTGTTGTCATTGGTTGTGTACTTGGTATTTGTTGTGTAGTTGTCGTTGGTTGTGTAGATGTTGTATTTTGTGTAATTGTCGGTGGTTGTGTTGTTGTCGGTGTTTGTGAAGTAGTAGTTGTTGTCGTTGGCTGTGTAATTGTCGGTGGTTGTGTAGATGTCGGTGGTTGTGTAGTTGTCGGTGGTTGTGTAGTTGTCGATGGTTGTGTAGATGTTGATTGTCGTGTAGATGTCGGTGGTTGTGTTGTTGTCGAAGATTGTGTAGTAGTTGTTGTCGGCGGCTGTGTAGTTGTCTGTGTTTGTGTAGTTGTCAAATGAAATTTGTTCAAAACCTTCAATGAACATGGTAAATAAAAAATATTTCTTATGAGAAGTTATATTTTCCATATTAGCACATTCAAACTTAAGGAAAAACGCAACTTATACTGAAGCATATATCAACGATAAGTAAAATGCACTTGTTTACCAACATATATGTAACATCAGACGTACAACATTATGTTTCAACAAACGTTGTTTAAAAGTAATGTATGCAATAAGCAGATTCGTCAGATTTGTTCTGGGAATTTAATTCTGTTTTGTTTAGTGATTGATCGCATAGATTTTAACCAATGAACACGATATCAAGTCCACTGAAACTATTCATTAGGTTAAGATTGTATTGTCTATTGAACAGTTCAAAAAGGTGGAATACAAAAAACGTTCGTCCTTACTATGACATGGGCAGATAAAACAGAAAGTGTGTGTATCCACTATTGGTCCACATGGACACGGTTGTAAATCAACGGATTCGCAAAACGCAGAAACTGAAAAAAAGAACTTATAATTAACCAATACAAACCACAATATCACCACGTGGGAACAACTTGACTAAGTTGTGGAAAGCAGTTTCTTTGTAACACCATAAATGAAATCATGCACATGTACCGCTGAACGAATAAGCAACGACTCTGATGCTCCACTTCTATTTAAAAAGATTTAGACATCATCAGCCCCGAATATTATCAGGCTGACACAAACAAAAGCAACGTAGCTAAACGGTTGTGAAACATCCTGTATAACCCTACAACGCCAATCGTCGCGTTATATTGGATAATCGTAAATATTCGTTAGTAATTATGAGAGCTGTAGCTGAGGATCCAACTGAAATCGTACGTGAACTGCACAGCAAGCGTAGCAATCCGTAGCGCACCTTCTGACTAGGGTTAAGCTGCAGCGGTGCTGTAAGGACAGAGGTTACCGCACATTTGGAAGAACCGACGTCAATGTAATATATTGTATAGCTAACACAAGTACAGTTCTCAAAGATATAAACTTAAAGCCAGCATTAAAACTATAACATGTGTCGCCACTTTGCCTTTTTTGTTTGTTTTTTGTTGTTCTTTGTTGTTGTTTTTTTAAAGCTATATTTACATTTGTATTTAATTGGATCACAAGTAGTCAACCCTTAAATTTAATCCTACAAAAGTGGATATATTTAAGAGTACCTCTGGAAATGTCATTCTTTCTTGTTTTCTTTCTTTGTGTATTGTGACGTTGTGCGGTGCTCAATGCGAGTAGAAGGTTAAAATCCCCTTACAGCCACGCAGACGTTCACTAAATAACTATAACTGCAACTAGACTAATCTTTCTTCAAAGTTAGTTATGAAGTACGTTTGGAACGTTATATACCCCCAAGGACAGTAAAAACTTGAATTCAAGTATTTCTATCCAGAGTTTGATAATTACTATTTTTATGATTGACTATGTAAATAGATGAAAGAAAAATTAATATGAATTATTTGTATTTGTTGTTTTTAGATAGCTTGTATCTATGTTTCCATACCCAGTGGGCATCAAAGGTTGTGCGAACGTTGCTGCAACGTAATATTTAGGTCGCAACGTCGGCAACCATTACCGAACGTTGCCACAACGTTGCATACAAAACATTACCCGGACGTTTCATCAAACGTTGCCGTTTGGTTGTCACAATGGTGTATTTGAAAGTTTTCCCGACGTTTTTTCCAACGTTGCTGCAACGTTGTATTTAGGTTGCATTCGAACGTTGCAGTTTGGTTCTACCAATGGTCTATATGAAAGTTTTCTCGACGTTTTTTTCCAACGTTGCTGTAACGTTGTATTTAGGTTGCATTCAAACGTTGCAGTTTGGTTGTCACAATGGTGTATATGAAAGTTTTCCCGACATTTTTTTCCAACGTTGCTGCAAAGTTGTATTTAGGTTGCATTCGAACGTTGCAGTTTGGTTGTACCAATGGTCTATATGAAAGTTTTCCCGACGTTTTTTTCCAACGTTGCTGCAACGTTGTATTTAGGTTGCATTCAAACGTGTCAGTTTGGTTGTCACAATGGTGTATATGAAAGTTTTCCCGACGTTTTTATTCAAAACGTTGCTGCAACGTTGTATTTAGGTTGCATTCAAACGTAGTATTTTTTAATTCTTTTTTTTTAAATATTAAAAAAAGTAAACAAACTATTTACTGCCAACCGCTCTTTCGAGTATTATCGGCAGATATGCACACTGTTGAGTCCGTTTCCTAGAAAGAACCAGTACTTGGTGTCTATAGAGGAGATAATAAAACTCTCCCCGAGTAGGAATCGTTCTTTATAATAATACAGTTCATGCAAAGCATCAATGAAAATATGATTTCTTGTAAATTTTAGAAATTCATTTTTTTTTAATTTTACAGATCAGTTGCTTAAACTTAATGATGCTAAAGATGAACTTTAACTCAAAATCGCCGGATAAAATATTTTGTTTAAGATGTGTTATGCATTAAAATGGTAGAATCTAGTTTCTAAGAAACGAACTCGAAAATGTCCATAACTGCCGATTCTAATCGAAAGAGCGGTTGGCAATAAATATTTTTGTTATTTTAATTTTATATTTAAAAAAAAAATAGAATTTAAAAATACTGCGTTTTAATGCGACCTAAATACAACGTTGCAGCAACGTTGGGAAAAAACGTCGCAGCAACGTTGAGAAAAAACGTCGGGAAAACTTTCATATAGACCATTGGTACAACCAAACTGCAACATTCGAATGCAACCTAAATACAACGTTGCAGCAACGTTGGATGCCCACTGGGTAGTTGATGAAGCAAAGCATTGACATAACAATTCAGTACTCACCCGATGAAACATAATAACATAAAACAAAGGAAGCAACATATGTCGTTAATGTCAACATTATGTCTCATCAATATCCAAAATCTAAATGACCAGATGAAACAAGCATGGAGAATAACATTTCTACGATAAGTTGTGAAACTGCACCTGCGGTTCTAACTACTTATAATGACGGCAACCATATCTCGTTTTACAAGGGCGTACCAATTAAGAGTGGTTGTTACTAATCTTTATTCAGTTCAAATGCTTCGGAAAGAGTGTATTCTTCACTTACTTAAAGGGACACCACGTTCTATTTCAAGCATTCATATTTAATATGCGTATTTCATCTACGCAAATGTAAGTGCTAATAATGCTTATAAAGCCGAAGTAAGTATCGATATCCGCAAATGATTACCTCGGTATTTCATAAATAGGTAAATGCTTGAATGGAATCGACATCAATGAATGAAAACGTAAGTAGATCGTCTAAGACGAGCACGCAAACAATGGTTATCGTGAAAAAATTATGTTGCACATAAATGTAAAGATGCATTATGTTGGGGTATGAAGAGGAAATATGAAATGATGCAGATGCAAGCGAAATACGTTTAAAATTGATGACTTTTGCTAACATCATATTTTCCTCTGAAAATTTCGCTTTATTTTTAATGTACCATTCCGGCAAAGATGAATAATATCCGCGCTTTAAACATTAAAAACTTAGGAAATGAATACTTTGACGCTTATATATTATTTAGATGACTTAACGCAATACATTAATACTTGCTCACTGTCTTAAACATTTGGATGCAGTTATAAACAACGCCAGGTGTTTTTCAAACTGAGCCATTAGGGATATGGAGTGACCTTAAACATTAATGAAGACTTGAATACATGTTTAACGTTAGAACATTTTGGTATAATTCGTAGCTTTAAAGTGCCCGATAATATCATACAAGGTGTGTACTCATATGGCAATATAGATAATTAAATATGGGACGAAATATAAAAGTATAAGCATCGAAACAAAATAAATCAAAGCGCTGTAGGCGCTGAAGGCCTGGGTCTAGATTTAGTGTGCTTTGGAAGAAGTTTAGTGACTAATCTGAAGTAAATGTAATCGGATCCACGCTCTTTTACTGCAAGATACAGTAGAAAACACACCGTAATCGTCTTGCTTACGGTTGGAAACATGTTTTGAATTTTTCGAATTTAGTTTTCTTGTACAAAAAGAACGATTACATTGAAAAATGGACGTTTTTCGATAAATTTCATCATTTCTCTTTTTTTAAAATGAGAATTTTTGCACCCATCGTCGCCGTTTGAGACTTATTTCAGATCGTAATAAGTTGGTACCAATACTCGGGTCACGTTTGGCCATTAATGAATATTCATAAGCTTCCGCAAGGGAGGTCACTATTGATATACTTGGCATAGCTAAATATACGCTCATGGTTGGATTCGAAACCGGGAACCGCGGGTCAAATGACGTTTGAGCAAAAGTCACGACGCCTTAGCTATCAAGGCTATGTAACCATATATTCGAGAAGCGTTTTTTGTAATCATTAAGACAATGTTTACCCACCCCCACCGGTCGTGGCAAACGGGGTTAACATTATATCGATAAAAATGTGAAATTCTTATTATTTCAGTGCATTTCAGTGGCAAACAATATGCGTCAAGCCCTTAACAACATTGTGATGTCTTCTTAACGTTAATAACAAAAAGTCGGAATAATCTAAAATTTACTTTGATTTTTTCATCTACGCAATCTGAAGATCAGTATCTTTAAAGCCCCCGAAAATTTGTTTGATATCGGTAAAAATATCAAAGGTGTCGGAATTAAACGGGTGTCGAAAAGGACAGATTTGACTTTATCAAAAACTTGAACACAAGAGCAAGAGCTCAGAAACTGTAAGAAAAGACAATATTTGTTTATATACTACAGTGACGGTGGAGGACTACACGATACTGGTGGTGGGAACGATAACCTTTTGTTCAACTCTACATATCTGGTAGAGCTTCGTCTACATAGGCGGTGAAGATATACAACAACAACAACAACAATATGGCCACAAAAAACAGTTATTGTTGGCGTCAAATAAATCACTTTCAATAGCCTAAAATAGCTTTCTATTACATAATTAACAGATCAGGAAAACACTCTTACTTCCTTTGTAATGTATGTACAAAAGAAAATCCACTTACCCTGATAAAGAACGGTGTACAGATTGTGTACTCTGTCTCAGGTGGAACTTTTCGCGCTCGATTTGCACGCTCGATCTGCGCAATGAAATATCATATCCGGTTACTTCGTCTATTTCCGAGAATGATCGTGAATATTTGTTTTGTTTCTTTATTTTCTTTTTTTCTGGAATGTCTTGTTAACGCAAAATAAAATAACAATATTTTAAAATATGTTTATAAATACCAAATATAATGTGTGCGAAACATGTCTCAGAAAAAAAAATTCTAACTGTCTCCATAAAAACTCGTATATTTTCGGCCTGTCAAGTGAGGAACTTATTCTAGCCAATGCTTAGCAATTTTGCTTCAATAATATTTTTTATACTTTTTATGACACTGTCATGTTATATAGTGATGTTCTGTATTTACAAGGCGTGTTACTGAGATCTGCGAAGAACTACTTATATTGCCCATGAATTAAGTGGTTAATCGGAGTTTTGGGAATTTGGTTTTTGGCAGCCAGCCAATTCGGATAGGCTCAGAAATTTGTATCATTTCTATGGCCTTGGGGCCAAGGCCAAAAACGAATAACGAATTAAAGGGATCTTTCCACGGTTTGGTAAATTGACAAAATTAAAAAAAGTTGTTTCAGATTCGCAAATTTTCGGTTTAGTTATGATATTTGTGAGCAAACAGTATTACTGAACGTTTGCCATGGTCTAACATAGCCATTATATGCATCTTTTGACGATTTAAAAACCTAAAAATTATAAAGCGTTGCAACGCGAAACGATTGAATAATTTGGAGAGTTCTGTTGTTGCTTATATAATGTATAAAATACGCAACTTATGTATGTTTGGCAGGATAGCTCAGTTGGCTAATGCGTTTTTACTTCAGGTTTCCGAGGGTCACTGGTTCGAGCCTGCTGCGGGCTACTTTTTTTCCTTTTTTAAATTTTATTTTTGATTTTTTACTGGAGCTTTTTAAATTTTATGTTTCCATTTATCAATATAAAGCATTTAATGACAAACTTCAAAACATGCCAAAATCTGTGAAAAGGCCCCTTTCAGACTAATATACATGATGATAGTACTACCAAATACATTTTGAGGTTTACTGAAACATCTTATACTAATAGTTCTTATACACGATTGTTATTAGAAGTACTAGATCTCGGTGAATAGGTCATGATATCGCAAAATGCTCTAAAAAATTATCACAAAATTAAGGAAAATTGGATTGCATTGTTTTGATAATGTACTCGGTATTTCAGCGACTTGAAATATAGAAAGATTAAATATAACGGAGAATTTACCCTGTTTAAGGAAAATGTCTTAACGTACAAACCTTTCACACCTTTCTGAAAATGAAATATGCGATAGGATAGATTGACATCTCTTAACATTATCGACTTAATATTGTCAAAAACTCGTATAATAATACGCGAGAGTTAACCCTTGGAAGTTTTAACAACTCATGAATGCATGCATACTTTAGCTTTGGTGTAATTATAAATCGAAAATGTGGATATTTGCGCAAACGTAATTGTCATTCCATATACTCTACTGGGGGTGCGAAAAGCAAGCTGACCAGTAAACAGATATATAGTATTTGTTGTGGTTCGGATCTAACATCGGGTCAAGATAGGAAAGTAATAAATATCAGGTCACGGTATTGCTATATCAAGTATAATACCTTAAGTCGTTAAAACGTGTAACGATACGATAATTATACAACTTCACACTTTCACTTTTTCCTAATTTTATCGATTCTTACTTCTTTTTAAATATAATATTGGTAATAGTCTGAATAAATCATACATTGAGGAAAAATCCAGTCGCGTAATGCGAGTTTATTATGATTATTGTATAATGAAGCATGGTAATAAAATAAAAAAGACAATTTAAAAATAGTAGTATAAAGTCCCTGGCGAACTGTTCGTTAATTACTCACTATATTTCAATAACTTTGTCATATGGCTCCACGCCATGGCTGAGCAATAAAGTTCAGTGCGTGCTTATTTATGAAACGTGCACATGCTACGTCTGGGGCTGCATAATCATAACCCATTATCATAAAAAAAATAAAAAATATTAATACCTTACTATATTGACATATTTGGTTGAATACACTGATACGTTGTATTTTTAATTGGTTGCGCATCTATATAAGTATACTAGTATAATGTCCATAACGATATAAATGCACAAAAAAATAATCGTGTCCTATTTTATGTTTAACCGGACTCTACTCCGCATGTGTCCATAGTTTTTATCAAGATTCCGTTTGATTATATTAAACATTTAAGTCTATCGAAAAAAAAAATAAAAACAGAAAAACTCATTCAACCAAAAACACTATGTATACAGTTTTCTAACCTGAATGAGCAAGCTGTTCCAATACAACTAATTATGGGTCTCTATTTATTATGAATGTAATAACAACATTTTAAAGTATAACCAGCCCTACCAATAAGCATATACTGTTTAAGAATATACGGGCTTCCCGAAAAAGCGCTACGTTTGAAACCATCGGATGCAAGTTTACAAGATAATCAAAAATAACGTCTGTTTACTAAAAACAATAGGGCCTAGAGCTTATAATGACTGTCCAAATAGTATGTATGTACTTTCAAAACATAAGAATTGATATCAAAACGTCATAACAATAAAACATCCTTTATTCAAACTGTTTACGGAACACAAAGCACTACCCCTGTTTTTCATCAAACAAGATTCTAAAAGAAAGACAAAACATTAATACTCATGTCGAAATGTCAGTGATTTAAATTGGGTGATGTTCGCTCATTTGCTGCATTTCATTTGTTAAACAGTTTGCCATTCGCTCGTCTTTGCGATGCTAATAATTTGATCAAAACTAGTTTATACGACAAACGGGACGATTTTAACTTTGAAATTGTGAATTTTCCGTTTCTAGATGGCAACATCCCTAAAGGACCTTCCTATGGTATTTACATTTCGCAGTTGGTACGTTATGCTAGAGCATGTTCGTGTATTAAAGATTTTAATGATCGTAATTTAATATTAACTAAAAAATTGCTAAAACAAGGCTTTTTGTATCATAACCTAAGAAATAAATTTGCTAGATTTTACTCTAAGTATGGTGATTTAATTTCAAAATATAATGTTTCTTTAAAATGGCATTTAAATAATGGAATCTCCCATCCATCATTTTATGGAGATGTTTTGAAGCGTGTCCGCAAATTAAAATATGTTAAACCAAATGTTCATATTAAACTTTTCAATTTAATTAACTTGTTTTTATCAAAAGGATACGATGCTTATGTATACTTAAAAACACGTGTTTGATGGTTTTCGATTCACTATATCTTTCTTCCCTTAAAATTTGGAATCATTAGTGATATTATAGGCATTTTTCACTGTTGAATAAAATTTTGTCATTGTGTCGTATGAACAAATCTGCATGAATACTACATTATTATAAGGCATTTTTCACTGTTGAATAAAATTGTGTCATTGTGTCGTATGAACAAATCTGCATGTAAACTACATTTGGACTCAAATCGTACATCAAATCATTTCTGTCTTCAGTTGTCAAAACACCTATATACTGTTTGATTCCAATAATGTCGCTTTAATGGTATTACCATTTGTATTCATTTGCTTCTTAATATTAAATCACGTAAACTTGTTTTATTAGTAGCACAGCCCCATTAATATTTTTATTTAGTACTGCCCTTGGAATTTGTTCACGTCATTATGTCATTATGGATTTTTGTGACGTCATACGACCGACTTTCCCAGTTGTAATCTACATGCATAGGTCATTGGGTTTATAATGTTCCATTTTATTTATATTTTCTCTCTGATAGGCGTTTCTTGTTTGATTTAATTATTTTTAATTTGTTTAGCAGTCACATAAACAACCAAGCTATGTAATATGGAATTTTTACACCCATTATTGCTGCTTCTTCCTGTATTTGCGCGATGATTATCTGAGATATGAACTCTATGATTCTACATTCTCAAATCTTTTCTATAAAGAAGGAATGTAGTTGACAATTGTTAATAGTTTTATTTGATCGTTCGTCAAAAAGTTGTAATTCTGTTACTCTTGTATCTTCAATGCAATTGAGTAATTAAATAGTAATTAAATTGAATGCGTTTTAATTCCCTTTTATTATTGTTTAATTTGAGTTACAATGCTATGACGTTAAATTTTATTTACACTTAAATGTATTATGAATATTGCTGGGCCAAGTGTGAGGTTGAGCGCTCTATAACCAGGTTTAAACCCCCAATGCTTTGCATTGACCGTTCCAAGGCGGTGACCCCAGCTTTATTCATATTTTGTGTATATGTTGGTTTGTATTGTGCTGTATTGTGCTGTTTTGTACTGTTTGGGCAATCGGTCACTTGCCTTAAATAAAGGACCAACTAATTGTTTTTAATGAAAATTCAATACTGCTCCAGCAGCTGGAGTTTCACTTCTTTATATTGCATTGCACAACAGTTTGATGTGTGCTGCGTGGATGCAGTAGCGTGTATCCCCGTACATATCTTCGATGTTGTTATATTTTCAGCCTTCAGAGGCTGGTAGCGGTATTGTGTTTTTATTATTTTTTAAGAAACCTTGTTTAAGACCTTTCTTATACTTAGATTCTTATACATTCTCTGTACTTATAAAGTAAACGTGTATGTTCATCAATTGAGAGTTCTGCAGGTTATACTGACTTTTTACAGACCATTATCTGACAAGCTGCCTCTTACTCTTTTATGTATGTTGACTTGGCAATGTGTATTAATGTGATTATAAGATTGGTGGTTTCGCCAAATAAAAAACCTATGGACAGATTGATTACAAAAAACCCGAAAGTTGTTCTCTCACCATTGAGAATTCCGATTACACGTAGTATTCATTTGCCGTTAAATTATAGACAATTACTTTTTTCTAAACCTACAGTCAAATTAAGTTTACTTCGAACATCTTTCATTGGAGGTACAATGCGGCTGGGTTCTAGTTCGCAGCGTAATTTAGCTCCGTGTAATCGGTATCCTACAATAAATAAGTGCAACTCCAGGAAGTGTTTATGTTGCAAGTTTTTAAATATGTCCTCTTTTATTCTTTCATCGGTTAATAACCGCAAATTTTCAGTTAATATTAAATCCGATGTCTCATGAAATTCTATGCATGTGGTTTATGTTATTACTTGAAATGTACCCTGTTGTGGTGCGCAATACGTTGGGCAGACGGGTAGATCACTTAAAACACGTTTTAGGGAACATTTTTTTAAAATTAAAAATAACAATAAATTTTATAACTTCATTTACCAGCACTTTAATAAAACAGGTCATAGCGTAACAAATATTTCAATTCAACCTGTGGAGCAACTTATTTTTAATAATAGTACTTCAAGTCAGTGCCAATTAAAAGCAAGGTGCATGTCAGAATTTGAATGGATTAAACGTTTGCAATCAGCTTACCCACTCGGATTAAATGATAATATTCTAAATGTTGGAACAATTTCTAAAAATAAATCGATTAATTCATTTTCTCTGTTTAGTAAACGTCTAAGAAATAAACGTTCACATGGCATTAGGAAAAATGGTAACTTAAGGCGTAAATTTAAACGTCTGCTTTCTTTAAATGATTGCTACACAGTATTACAAAATGGGGGTAAACATAAATTACTAAGTGCACTTTGCTCTCTTTCTGTTTCTTCGTTGGCGCATATTGATAAGGAATGTAAACTTATTTTACTTCAATCTGACCCTCTATATGAATGTGCTTGTATTATTGAATCTTTCACTGACTACTATCTTAAACCTTTTATTGAAAATGTACTTAACAAAACTAGAAATCGTATCAAAATTGAGTTTTGTAACAAAGGTCTTGATTTAATTGACCTTCCTAAAATATTCAATGATTAAAATGTACGTCGGTTGATTCCCCCTTATTTCCGCAATACTGAATCACCACTTATTTGCTACAAATATAGTAGACCTGTAAGAAGTATCGTTTTTAATTATAATTCTATTTCCACAGATAAAAATGTAATTAGAAATTGTCCTACATTATGTGACTGTACTAGTTCTAAATATATATATGGTCCAGTTGGACATATTATTACTGGGGACCTTAATTTCATTCAAAATAAAAACCTTAGAAATCTGCTACGCAGAGGCCCTAAGTACAGACTGCCTATTCCTGTTGATTTTGATGACTGCATTAAGAATATCGTAACATCCTTACATGATTATTGCACTAAATGGTGCAGGAAGGAAAATGCTGAAATTACTGCACTCAATGATTGGAAAACAAAAATATTTAGTATGGCCATGAATAAAATATTTTTTTATGATACACATCCTTTGGCCCTACCACATTCACCTAAATTTAATAAACAAAATCTCTGTAAATTGCTTGAAGACTTAAAATCTAAATTCGTCTTAGTTCCTGCTGATAAGGCTGCTAATAATGTTATCATAATATGACGAGTGTTTTATGTTCAAACTATTTCACAAGAACTTTCACAAACTACATCATATTGTGAGTACAATAAGCAACCTAATGAAATTATTACCGACCATATTGCGCAATGCATAAAGTTAAATGTAATAGTCAATATTACTGACAAGAAATTGCCATCACTTTACTGGATACCTAAATTACATAAGACGCCATATAAAAGTCGTTTTATCGCTAATTCAGTGTCTTGTACCACCAAACAATTATCAGTGTATCTTACATCTGCATTGAGTGCTATTAGATATCATATAGCTAAATTTTGTAATAAAGTTTATGAAAATAGTAATATTAACCTATTTTGGTCAATAAAAAACACCTTAGAAGTTATTGATAAAATTGAAAATAAAAAATATAAGGTGTCACAGGTAAGTACTTATGATTTTTCGACACTATATACAACGCTTCCTCACGCTTTAATAAAATCCAAACTTGTTTCTTTGATTGAAAAAACTTTTGCTAGAGAGAAATGTTTGTATCTAGCTTTAAACACTAAAACAGCTTTTTTTACTAATCAGATATTAGATAATTACATCATTTGGACTGGTCTTGACTTTTGTGCAGCACTTACTTTTCTTTTGGATAACTTGTTTGTTGAATTTAATGGTAAAATATTTAAACAAATTATTGGCGTTCCTATGGGTACTAATTGTGCGCCACTTATAGCTGACCTTTTTTTATATTGTTATGAAAGCGAATTTATGTTAGAATTATCTAAAACTAAGCAAGTAGATTTGATTAATTGTTTTAACCTTACTAGTAGGTACATTGATGACATACTTAATTTAGATAATCCATTATTTGAACAATATATTCACAAAATCTACCCAAAAGAACTAGTCTTAAATAGATCGTGTATATCCAATACAGACGCTGCGTATTTAGACTTACATTTAACTATTAATAATAATTTGATCAAAACTAGTTTATACGACAAACGGGACGATTTTAACTTTGAAATTGTGAATTTTCCGTTTCTAGATGGCAACATCCCTAAAGGACCTTCCTATGGTATTTACATTTCGCAGTTGGTACGTTATGCTAGAGCATGTTCGTGTATTAAAGATTTTAATGATCGTAATCTAATATTAACTAAAAAATTGCTAAAACAAGGCTTTTTGTATCATAACCTAAGAAATAAATTTGCTAGATTTTACTCTAAGTATGGTGATTTAATTTCAAAATATAATGTTTCTTTAAAATGGCATTTAAATAATGGAATCTCCCATCCATCATTTTATGGAGATGTTTTGAAGCGTGTCCGCAAATTAAAATATGTTAAACCAAATGTTCATATTAAACTTTTCAATTTAATTAACTTGTTTTTATCAAAAGGATACGATGCTTATGTACTTAAAAACACGTGTTTGATGGTTTTCGATTCACTATATCTTTCTTCCCTTAAAATTTGGAATCATTAGTGATATTATAGGCATTTTTCACTGTTGAATAAAATTTTGTCATTGTGTCGTATGAACAAATCTGCATGAATACTACATTATTATAAGGCATTTTTCACTGTTGAATAAAATTGTGTCATTGTGTCGTATGAACAAATCTGCATGTAAACTACATTTGGACTCAAATCGTACATCAAATCATTTCTGTCTTCAGTTGTCAAAACACCTATATACTGTTTGATTCCAATAATGTCGCTTTAATGGTATTACCATTTGTATTCATTTGCTTCTTAATATTAAATCACGTAAACTTGTTTTATTAGTAGCACAGCCCCATTAATATTTTTATTTAGTACTGCCCTTGGAATTTGTTCACGTCATTATGTCATTATGGATTTTTGTGACGTCATACGACCGACTTTCCCAGTTGTAATCTACATGCATAGGTCATTGGGTTTATAATGTTCCATTTTATTTATATTTTCTCTCTGATAGGCGTTTCTTGTTTGATTTAATTATTTTTAATTTGTTTAGCAGTCACATAAACAACCAAGCTATGTAATATGGAATTTTTACACCCATTATTGCTGCTTCTTCCTGTATTTGCGCGATGATTATCTGAGATATTAACTCTATGATTCTACATTCTCAAATCTTTTCTATAAAGAAGGAATGTAGTTGACAATTGTTAATAGTTTTATTTGATCGTTCGTCAAAAAGTTGTAATTCTGTTACTCTTGTATCTTCAATGCAATTGAGTAATTAAATAGTAATTAAATTGAATGCGTTTTAATTCCCTTTT
This sequence comes from Dreissena polymorpha, assembly GCF_020536995.1. Lineage (NCBI taxonomy): Eukaryota > Metazoa > Mollusca > Bivalvia > Myida > Dreissenidae > Dreissena > Dreissena polymorpha. Next base: position 152,125,353 of record NC_068356.1, on the reverse strand, counting down.
ATTATTGTTTAATTTGAGTTACAATGCTATGACGTTAAATTTTATTTACACTTAAATGTATTATGAATATTGCTGGGCCAAGTGTGAGGTTGAGCGCTCTATAACCAGGTTTAAACCCCCAATGCTTTGCATTGACCGTTCCAAGGCGGTGACCCCAGCTTTATTCATATTTTGTGTATATGTTGGTTTGTATTGTGCTGTATTGTGCTGTTTTGTACTGTTTGGGCAATCGGTCACTTGCCTTAAATAAAGGACCAACTAATTGTTTTTAATGAAAATTCAATACTGCTCCAGCAGCTGGAGTTTCACTTCTTTATATTGAAATGCGATAGAAAAGTTAAACATTAAATGAATATTGACTATTGTTTCTTGATATCAAGAATCTTTATTTTTCATCAAGAATGATGGAGATATCTGAAACATAGATTGAAAGAAATGAAATGAAAACATAATGTAATTATATTGAGCAATACAATACAGGAGTATTTCTCGTAGTATTTTTTATTTTATACAGATCAGTTTATTGTCATTACATACATGAGAAGATCGTACAGTGTCATCCGGTTAGCTCGAATAACATTTGAAATTCACATTGTTTATGTAAATATATTATTTGCTCTTGTTAAAGATACTCATAGTACAAACAAATACAATCATGTAATTTTTCTTCTATGACGAATTTTTTAACGCTGTTTTGGGACAACCTTCGTATTTGACAGTGGTTTAAGCAATCGATCAGAAGGCGTAGTGTTTATTTTGCTAATTGTTAATATATGTGTTTAATTGTTGGCTTAGTGTGAGGTTTGAGGATAATTACACTTAGTTTAGATAACCGATGCTAGTAGTTACCGTTCCAAAGAGCGTAAATGGTTGTTATTGTTTATGTAATGTTGTACGTGACGTCCTGTCTTGCATTGGCAATGGTCACTTAACTTAAACAAAAGACGAGCATGGGTTTACAAAAAAAATTCTCCTGGCAATATTTCTGGAGTTTTATTATTCCTGATTGTTAAATTCCTGTTCCAAATAAAACTGAATAAATCTTATGCATGTGTGTTTTATCTAGAAAGTCCAATTGTCAATTGTATACGAATGTGAGGTCATCTCTTGAATAGTATACTGCTTCCTTAAAAACTAGTGTTCAAAGATAAAGTTTGTGTTTTCGCTTGAACATTTTAGAAGGTATCTGATATAAATTGGAACATCTGTCGTCGAAAAACAAGATTAGAAATAAGAACGTGACAAATGCATTATGTTATCACAATACATATCAGATGTAGACGACCATCGGCTGTAGAAAAAAACGCAATTATATATGTCTTGTATCCCATTTTATATAAAAATGATATTTTTGTGCGGAGATTTCCGAACTCTTGATTATCGCTAGAAAAGATGATAATTTATTTAATAAGCATCGTCCATTTCTCGTATTTTAGATTAGATTTATAAAATAAAGCACTAATTCATCAAAGCTATCTCTAGTAAAATAAAAGGTCTATATAATATTAAATACAAACATTATTTTTTAAATGTAAATAAGTAAATATAACCAAGGCAGTTGAGTTGTATTGGATCAATACGTTTCACATTCTTATTTATCATTCTATTTCAGATATCTTGCTACGTATTCAAACAGAACACCGATTGGATATATTGACCATAGTCCTTTTTTCACAAAGCTCACGAAATGTCATTCCATGCATATTGTTAATCGCAAATGTTTCTTTAACAGTTACAGAAAACACGGATATAAAATAATATATCGCAAAAGTTTCTGCAATAGTCAAACAAAGGAAATGAAATGTGTATGTATGAAGGTTAAACCGATCTCGAATTCCCCTATCGTCCAAAGTCGCACTGACAGAGGTCGCACCCCTGGGAATCCTTGACGAACTTTGGCGGTTCGCCGCAGTCCAGCAAACACTGTACCTGAGGACATCCCGTAGGCTTGGGTGTGGTAGTCACCGAACCCGCTGAAAAAAGAAACTTGTTATCTTAAAATTGACCAATAACTTATGACAAACAGAGAGTGCTTACTGGTTTACCAGTTGTTATACAATGTAATATTTAAACATAATGGGACCATTGTTACTTGGCTATCGAAGCTGATGAGCAATTGTTAGGTAATATTATAGAATTATATTCATGTGCAGCTACAGCCAAATTGAAACAAGCGGTTCAGAATACGGCCATGAACATATATGTATAGGAAGAGTAACATGAGTTTGATACTGTTTGACATAGTTCCAGTTGTTTGGACTGATATCAAACTAAGTCTAAATACGGTAGTCGAGTATATGATTCATTTCAAATAAATGTTTTGTAAGAGAATGTGCAAATTGTTTTTATGTAATAGCTAGGGAGCAAAATAAAATGTTCTACCTACCGGTGCATGTACAGATGCGACAGAAGTTAGCGTCAAGATCACTGCATGAAGCCGGGCAGTCGGAAGGATAGGCAGGACAACCTGCGTAATGTCCAAATTGATACTCTTTTAACATCAAAACACTGTAAAGAATTAGTTACCGGGCAGTAATGATGACTTTCACGCCACCATATTTGCCATATGTGCGTGCTAGTCAAACGAGGGAAAGTTTAAAATGAACGCATGTTGGATTAATATATAAGATTTCACAATCTGGATAACACTGTTTTCACATTTCGGATAAATCCATGTCATTTAAATTTGTTTTATCATCATAAAGATAGATTTGTGATCGTCCATCTTGATCATGAAAATGTCGTAAGTGCAGTAACATAAGAAGTAAGTAACAGCACCGTGTACCATTAGAACGAGTTCACAGCTGACATCATGTTTTGACTCGAGCCGATAGGCGAGTTCAATGCGAGTGTGCCAGCTGTGCACGTGTACACGTCGTTTAATTAAGCATTTACGTTGAAACGTTAATATTGATAATTGCTTTCCCAAGAAAAAAGCCCAAAATGATAATTTAGAAAGTTATTTTTACTGCAGATTTAACTCCTAGACCATTACCATAAAAATAAATCATGGATTGAAACTGACTCAGATTTAATATTTCAATATTTGTTTCATAATCAATTTCCATTTGACGAATTTCAGATGACAAGTTGTTAACCGGAATGCGATGAATAATAAACATACCAATATAAATATACAGTATGTTAATCACAGTTTCAAAGTATTAACATGGATTTAATATTTAAAGAAAGATAATCAAATAGAAATTACAAAATATTAAATCAGTTGAATCATTACAACACTTTTGAACCTAATACCGCTTCATAGATATATACATTACCATATTCATCTAAGGTGGTGGTAGGAATCGAGCTGGATGTTGAATATGGTGGGGGGGTGCGTTGATGGTCTTGATTTGTTTTGTGTAGTTTGCTGTGAAGTTGGACTTGGTTGTGTCGGAAAAGTTGGTTTTGAGGTTGATTTTGAATGTGCTTTTGTAGTTTGTGTCGTTGTCGTTGGTTGTGCAGTCTCTCGTGTGGTTGTCGTTGGTTGTGTCGTCATTTGTGTGGTTTTCGTTGGTTGTGTCGTCTTTTGTGTGGTTGCCGTTTGTTGTGTCGTCTTTTGTGTCTGTGTCGTTGGTTGTGTCATCTTGTGTGTGGTAGTCGTTGGTTGTGACGCCATTTGTGTGGCTGTCGTTGGTTGTGTTGTAATTTGCGTGATTGTTGTTGGCTTTGTCATCATTTGTTTGGCTGTCGTTGGTTGTGTGATCATTTGTGTGGCTATCGTTAGCTGTGTCTTCATTTGTGTGGTTGTCATTGGTTGTGTCGTCTTTTGTGTGGTTGTCGTTGATTGTGTCGTCTTGTGTGTGGTTGTCGTTGGCGTCGTAGCTGGTTGTGTAGAACTCGTTTGTCTAGTAGTTGGCTGAGTGGTTGGTTTAGTAGTTATTGGTGTAGGAGTCGTTGGTATATTAGCTGGTTTTGAAGTAGCTGAATCAAATAAAACAGAACATTTCTGAATATGTTATACAGTCTTCTTACAGTGATAATTGGTCCATGCATAGACATTTTTGCATAGCGAACAAATCTAACTGTGCTTTATTCTGTGTAATCACAGTTATGCGGAGGTACATTTTGCGTGCTTTTCGCGCTCCCGATGTGGCGGTCATTCATGTCAAACTTGCTGTTGTGTTACCCAATCCCCTCTCACTCCGCCTTGGGTTGAACGGTTTACTTGCATTTCGGGCTGCGGAGTCCATATGAAATATGACATAAAATTTACAAAACATGCTTGATATGTCCAATATCTGGTTTTGTGGCATGATGCCTACAGATCCAGTAACGTCGCTCTTGTGGTTCAATGAACAATCTGTCCAAACTTTCATTGCAGTTCTGATAATTTGAATTTTGATTCAAACGATACTTTCTTGAAACCTTGCTCGAATTTAAGATAGTGAAATATGTCTGTCATTGAATGTTGGCAAAACGTGCACCCTCAAATACAATACATTCATTAGAAGTCTATTTTAATTCAGACGTGCATAAATATTTTATAATACGACATTATGCCAGTAAGTTGTTTTGTATGTACGTTATTTCTATTATATTAATTGCTGCTCTTACTGAATTAAATGTGTGATATTTCTCCGAGATTGCATTCGTTAAGAAACTAAAATGAAAAAGGTAAAAATTCATATTGTTTATATGAAGTCACTTCTCGCCACATGATCAAGTTGATATTTAAGGGAAAACACAACACATAATAAAGCATATGTCCAGCGAAGAGAATCGGATAAGTAAAAAGAAACCGTCAATCAACATATATATTATATGAAACGAACAACACTGACAGTAAAACAATTGTTTAAATCCAATTATTTTAATTAGAACATTTCTCAGGTTCTGTTGTTGTGGTAATGTAATTCCGTTTGATGTATGGTTGATCACATCATTTTAAACCAATCAAGTCCCTTTAAACTATTAATTAGGTTAAGATTGTATTGAACAGTTCTAAACACTACAATAACAAAACGTTAGTCCTTACTAGCTGTCTTTGGGCATGGGCAAATCCAGCAGAAAGTTTGTTTATCCAATTGAAATGCACATGAACATGCTGTGAAATCCGTTTGGTCGCAAAACGCAGAAACTGAAAAAGAAGAACCTATGATATATTTGTACACACCAGAATAAAACCAGTAAGTCGTGAACACGAGTTACAAATTTCACCATTATGAAAGTTATGCAAATGAAAAATCTGTATCGTTGAAGAAATAAGTAATGATTCTGACGCTTTAATTCAATTTAAGAACATTTTGACATAACATCACCGTTACTCGATGACAACCGTTTCACAAACGAGAGCAAAAGAAGCTATAAGAGACGTCGTATTAGACTCTTCAAAGCCAAACGTCGCTTAATATATGTCCATCCGTAAATATTTGTGATTTATCATGATATCGGTCGCTGGATATCGTACTGGAATACTTGAAGAACTGATGCCAAGTTAATATGGTGTATAGTGAACACAAGTGCTAAAAGGTAGCAACGTCCAGCCAGTTTTGTAACTATAAATTGTGTTTCTTTTTTTTCTTTTTTGGTGGGTTAAGAAAAATATAATTACAGTCTGCATGGTTATGTTGATGTGTCACATGCAAATATAGAAACAACTCAAATCGACTTAGGTACATGAACTAAACAATTAAACACAAAAATGCAATCCATAAAACGTATTTCCAAGTGTTTCTTTTCAGAGTTTATTACAATTTTAAAGATCAACTGTAAAATTGCACGTGAGGACATTTAAATGAATTGATTGTATTTTTTGCTCTTGAAATACATTTTATCGTTTAAGAAGCAAAACATGAACTAAACTATTCAAATACTCACCCGATGAAACATAATAAAATAAAATACAGGAAGCAACACTCGTTCCTAACGTCAACATTATGCCTGATTTGTATCCACAAAATATATAACCAGATGAAACAACTCATGCAAAATGTGCTCTTATTAACAGTTCTACGCTATCTTGTAAAACTGCACCTGCGTGTAAAACTGCTTATCGTGACGACAACAATATACCGGTTTACAAGGGCGTGCCAATCAAAAGTGTTGGTGAATGCAGTTTAAAATGTTTTTAGAACAAAAAATCGAATTTCAAATTAAGTGAGATATAAAAACAAAGCTGTTTGGTATAAAGATGTGAAAATAAATGTATATTTATTTAAATGGTCATATCGATGGAATATGTACTAAAACTACAGGTATGCATATTGCTTTTTTCAGGCAGATATTTATATCGTAATAAGTTGATATTAATATTATCTTGAAGAAAAAATATATATGAAGTAAAAACAGTTTTGTTGATAGATGGGAACTTTATTCAAATTTCACAATTCTTCCCAACTGAGTTTCTTGAGTCAAATTAGAGTGCTATGACACACTTGAAGTTGAATACTGGGAATATGATCTGGACTTGGTCGGGAATTGTGACTTCTGCCTTAGGTGACTGTTTGCGAGTACACATCGTTCCGTGCCATGTATGTTTCCGAAGGTGCGGACATTCTATCGATTAAATTTTGCTTAATTACTTAATAATACAACAGTAATCCCGATTGTATCGACCAAACATTCTCACGGTTGTTGATGATTCAAATTGTAAGTGTCAACATTGGTAGACAGTAAATATCTGTTCCAATAATAAGACTGTCCGGTTAGCGCAGTGGGCCAATGATAGCTGGGTTTAATCCCGGCGGATATGCCATTGGTTGGTAGTCACCATACCGCAAAGGTAATAATTCCTGCGGTACCCCGGTATCCATCCACGGCATAATACCTAACAGCTTTCATTTAAAACTCAGTAGATAGAAAGTGCCACTGTTTTTCGAAATTCGTAATTATTCTCGTGAGTCAAGTAAATTTATTAGGTATTAGTTGTGGAAAACACTCAGGGTCATCACATAATACAGCCTTATGCCCGGACAGACCTCATAAACCTCAAAATAACACACGATAAGCGAGTTTAATATCAGAGATCATTATAGTGCAAAAACAACGAGGCACACATTTAAAGTTACAAGTCCATTTTAATTAAGCCAACAAATACAGTTTTTGTACGGGTTTATTTTAAACGTATACAAATGACCTTATATTAGATCTTTAGATTGAAATATATAAATGTATTGTGATTCATTAAGAATTTACTTGATTTCCTAAAATACATATTTTAGAGAAAGCAATATATCTTTAACATAAATATCCGGACATGTTTAGTTTTATAACAATACATGGCTATCAAATAAGCTTTAGTTCGTAAAGAAGGTAGCGCCTATTATCCTATAAGCATAAATGATATCAGCAGCGATATTAAATTACATGTATATGGTATGTCACATAGAGAATGCTAGGTTAGCGTTGAATACAGAGAAGTTTATGTTGCGAGGCTTAGAACGCCGGGAGCCACTATGATGGCTAGTATATTCCATATGGTGTTATACCGTCAATGTCGCGTTGAAAATGAAATTCCTCGAAAATGGGATAAAAGAGACTACGTGTACGCTTTTTATGAGTAAATATAGTGGTGAGTAACCGGAGATCGTCTTAACCTGTGACGTCACTTATAATTCTGAGGGGCGTTGACAATCGGGACACCTCGGACAATTCCGCCATATCGGCGATCGTCTCTCGGGTGTATTTGGTGGAAGAATATGTCTAACGCCTCTAGGCGGAAGATATTACACCGAAAATATAGTTCGGGTTACACACCAACAAATTTGCACTAAATCAACCGATAATATAGATATATAATGACCAATATCTGTAAAGAGTAATATAATAGAATATTTATTAATGATATTGTTTAAAATAAGATATTATTGCATGCAAAATATTCAAATTTTAATAAAATGTTAAGAAAGCAAAATAGTTGTTTATTGAATTGAAAACATCAACATTATTCAAGGTCGCCGTGGTGTAATGGATATGGTGTCCGCCTTGCGACCGGGAGGTCACGGGTTCGATCCCCACCGTGGGAACGTTCTTTAGATCTCCCCCAAAGACACCAAGTACTGGTTCTAGGCCCAGGAAACGGACTCGAGAGCGTTTAAATAAGCCTAAGGCTTTCGACGCAATCGAGCTAAAATAAATAGGTTTAAACTAACATTATTCAAACTTAAGAGAATCAGTATTTCTTAAATTATATTCATTGCAACATTGCTGATGTTCGGCTCCAGGCGACAAACTTTGAGATTTAATCAATATGTTTATGTTCTATACCATAAACAATCGTACAGAGAAAACTCTTGGATGTAATATAAGAAATAGTAAACTCCACATTGGTCCCAATGGCATTATAGTGACCAGCCAGGCAGTCACAAACTGTATATGGACTATAGCCATACAGCCCTCAGTGGGGCTATAATCAGTATTGAGACACCTGAAAGGTTTCATGGAATGGAATGAGTGGGGCTTGATTGAATTTGAAAAACGATTATTTCTGTACATTTGATGATTGCAACCATACAGTACTTCTGGCAGATATTGTTTATATTTTATCCTAGGCATTTTAATTCCAGATGTTGTTATAATCCCGGTCAGGCAACTAGCTTTTCAAAGCCTTAAACAATCCAGTGCCATTAAAATTAGGGATAGCGTGTTACAATGTTCAGTTTGGTAATATTATTAAATTAAGACATAACTTTGCCCTTGGAAATGAACTCAATTCAGAGTGGCCTCTCAAAATAAGACATACTGTATTGGAAATGTTAAAACTGAGCAGTGGTGTTGTAAAAAATTATATTATTTATCTTTTAAGAATCTTTAAGATACATATCACAGGCATGCCCATGGTTTTGGGTCAGTACTATTTAGATGGGAAACAAAAACACTAAATATGGTTGACAGTGCCGGCAACAATTGTAAAAAGATATTTTCCATCCCTGACTGCCATTACTGACATGAAGTAATTTAACTGTAATATGTCTGGAAACAGTGTCTATCACACTTTTCTAAATATTGATTTATTCATGCATATGTATATATATGTCATACAAGTACAGATCATACAATACAGTCAATTTACAACATTTAATAATTGGAAAACAATTATTACAGGTTTTGGATCACAATGCATTGATATATCACATTTTGAATATCACAGTCAAAGTTTATCATTTAAATTCAGTTACAAGTAAATAGTAAGTGTATTTAGCAGAGATCTGAAATAACAAGTAGTTACAAGATGTTGAAATCAAGACATGATATATATACCACAGGATGTCCCATGAAAGGTTTGCAACTTATTTCCAATGGGGCCCTATAGATGGGTGGAAAATGTACAAAAATGGTGGCATTAATACGCATAAAAATATCATTAATTTAAACTTGAGACTATAGTCTTGAGATCAAATAGTAATTAGTATGTATTATTAGGGAGCATTAGTTACACAATGTATACTACTATCTTGTCATCACATTTAAATTTACATACACATACTTTATTGATGACTTATTTGAACAACAGTAATATATATTTATATATATATAAAACAAACCAATCACATAAACATTAATCTAAACAATAAGACTACTAGTAACAAATAAAATCAGAATCTTCTTTCAATTTCAATCATATTGTCTGTGAGAGAAGTTTTCACTCTGTTTTCAAATTCATATTTATTCTTTTATAATGATTTTTACATCAGCAGGTAAACAGTTCCAGTCTTTGATAGTTTATAATTAAAAGTATTGCTGGTAAAACCATTCACTTGAGGACATTGAGGTAAATAAAAGTTATCTTTACTATGTCTACTGTTATCACTATGTATATCAGACACTAAACTAATATTATTATACAAAAAAGGTCATGTTAGAAGGACATTTCTTGTTAACAATTTTATAAACATGGTTGAGTGTTATTTGCTTAACTCTGTTTTGAACATTTAACCAACCAATACTACTAAAATCTTCAAAGATGTTCTAGAATCATATCCATGAATAAATTTAACAACTTTATTCTGTACAACTTGTAGTCTATTTTTTAACTGTTTACTTATACCATTGTACTATGAAGAGCTAGCATAGTCAAAATGGCATTGAACCAATGAGTTACATAACAATTTTCTTAATTCCATATTTGAACAGTGGTTTTGTCTATACAAGAACAGGGTGTAGCTGCTATTAGGCACAGCAGGCCCGGGCCTACATTTTTTTTGAAACATGAAAAAATTAAAATTGCTTCAACTTCGAAAAATGCATTAAAATGTTGACCCTGAAGGTGGTGAGGTGTAAGAAATCTGCATATCATATTGACATGATCCTCAGGCAATGGATTCCAAAGGACATATCATCCAATTATCAACTTTACTTCTTTCTATATAGACATGCAAACAGTATTATTGGAAAGAATTCCCATGGTTTGACTTGTGAATTAGTGAGTGTTACAATTTTAAATGTTTCTCTGTTCCATATTGTTTTAAAATTTAGTTCTTAGGTATAAAGATAATACAGTAAAATTTAGTTCTCTGACATTGAGATAAAAAAGTAAAATATAAAAAAAAATACAGGCCAAAGTCTTATATTTTTTTACCTTATTATTTGTCTAGATATGCTTTAAATCTCACCACAGGCGTTATGCGATTTAAACAATTTCCAGGGGGGTACCCCGGACACACACCCTGTTTTTATGTAACATATTTGGGCCTACAGCTCAAAAAATGCTAGCTACGCCCCTGAAGAATCTTATTCTTGAGTTCACCTTTTTAATAATTTTATTAACAATAGATGTAGCAGAAAGATCAGTGTCGAATATTGAACCAAGGTGTTCAACAGATGATTGAGAAACAATAGTGTGATCATTACATTATACATTAAAATTATGAAGTTTAGATTTCCTTTTGGAACCAAACACTATACATTCAGTTTTTCCAAGGTGTAAAGACAGTTTGTTATCCACTAACCATTTAATACAATTTTCAAGTTCTTTACAAAAAACACTACTGATGATACTAGGATCTTTGTGAAAATAAAGGATGACACTTTCATCAGCATAGAGAATAAGTTTACATAAATACAATAATAAAAAATCACTAATATCCTATATCAGTGTTAAGGCATTATGAAATGGTAATGGGTGTGACAAGTAACAAGAACCCTACACATTTACATCACAAAACATATGATATCTACAATTACTGGATATAATATATATGTTGAAAGTTAATATAAAGAGGGCAATACAAAAGAATGTACAAAAGTAGTAATAAAGACAAAACAGTTTACAATGTTAAGATTTATGCAGTTGTTGGCAATAAGAGAACAATTACCATTCTTAACTTTGAAATTTGCAAGTGTAAATACATGTATGTAAATCAGAACACAAGAATTTGTTTCCCGGTCACTTTGAGCTATATAAGTGCCCAATGTTTACACTCAGTGAATTTGTAAAACCAACTTATATGTGCTAACTGTTTGTCCGAAAACTTAAACATTTCCTATAACTTTTGCAATATTGAATATCGCAACTTGGCATACATGTGTATCTCATGGAGCTGCACATTTTGAGTACTGAAAGGTCAAGATTATCCTTAAAGGTCAAATATACGGCTTCAAAGCGGCGCAATATGTTTCTGACAAACATATCTCTTGTTTTTACATGGAAAACCACAGACATTGTTGGAATTTGCTACAAATAAGGCATTGTGTATACATTTTTAAACTCAATTTTCCACACAATGAAACAACTTTTTAAAAAGGCACCAACAAATGTTCCTCCATCCCCTTTGCATGCTAAACAAAGAATCAATTTTTAGCTCCACTGGCTAAATTTGTTCAAATTATGCCCCTGGGTCAAATTTGACCCTGCCCCGGGGGTTACAAAATTGAAAATTGCTTATTAAAGGCCTATTTTGTGAAAACTTTCAAAATCTTCTCGTCCATAACCATTGGGCCTAGGGCTATCAAAGTTGGTATGTAGAGACATCTAATAGTCTTCTACCAAATTTGTTCAAATTATGCCCCTGGGGTCAAATTTGACACTGCCCCGGGGGTCACAAAATTAACATATGCGTATATAGGGTCTATTATGTGAAAACTTTACAAATCTCGTCCATAACCATTGGGCATAGGGCTACCAAATTTGGTACGTAGTGGCATCTTATAGTCCTCTACCAAGTTTGTTCAAATTATGCCCCTGGGGTCAAGTTTCACCCTGTCCCGAGGGTCACAAAATTTAATATATGCTTATAAAGTGCTTATTTTGTGAAAACTTTAAAAATCTTTTGTCCATATCTATTGGGCCTAGGGCTACCAAATTTGGTATGTAGTGACATCTTATAGTCCTCTACCAAGTTTGTTCAAATTATGCCCCTGGGGTCAAATTTGACACTGCCCCGGGGGTCACAAAATTAACATATGCGTATATAGGGTCTATTATGTGAAAACTTTACAAATCTCGTCCATAACCATTGGGCATAGGGCTACCAAATTTGGTACGTAGTGGCATCTTATAGTCCTCTACCAAGTTTGTTCAAATTATGCCCCTGGGGTCAAGTTTGACCCTGCCCCGAGGGTCACAAAATAGAACATATGCTTATATACGGCCTATTTTGTGAAAACTTTAAAAACTTCTTGTCCATAACTGTATGACATAGGGCTATAAAATTTAGTATGAAGTGACATGTAATAGTTCTCTTCTTAGTTTGTTCAAATAACGCCCCCTGGGTCAAATTTGAAACTTCCCCGGGGGTCACAAAACAAAAAGTTTTGTGAAAACTTTAAAAACTTATTGTCCATAACTGTATGGTATAGGGCTACCAAATTTGGTATGTAGTGACATGTAATAGTTCTCTTCTTAGTTTGTTCAAATAATGCCCCTGGGGTCAAATTTGAAACTGCTCCGGGGGTCACAAAATTGAATGCTTATAAAGTGCTTATTTTGTGAAAACTTCAAATATATTCTTGTCCATATAACCATCCGGCCTAGGGCTATCAAATTTGGTATGTAGTGACATCTTATAGTCCTCTACCAAATTTGTTTGAATTTTATCCCTGGGGTCAAATCTGACCATGCCCCAGGGGTCACAAAATTGAACATATGCTTATATAATGCCTTTTTTGTGAAAACTTAAAAGAAAATTCTTGTCCATAACCATTAGGCCTAGGGCTACACAATTTGGTATGTAGTGACATTGTATAGTCCTCTACTTAGTATTTTCAAATTATGCCCCAGCGGTCAAATTTGACCCTGCCCTGGGGGCCACAAAATCGATTATATGCTAATATAGTGCCTATTTTGTGAAAACTTTAAATATCTTCTTGTCCTTAACTATAAGGCATAGGGCTACCAAATTTGGTATGTAGTGACATCTTATAGTTTTCTACCTAGTTTGTTCAAATTTTGCCCCTTGGGTCAAATTTAACCCTGCCCGGGGGTCACAAAACTGAACATACGCTTATATGGGGCCTATTTTGTGAAAACTTTAAAAATCTTTTTGTTCATAACCATTGGGCCTAGGGCTACCAAATTTGGTATGTAGTGGCATCTAATATACCTCTACCAAACTTTTTCAAATAATATCTCTGGGGTCAACTTTGACCCTGCCCCGGGGGTCACAAAATTTAATAAACGCTTATAAAGCGCCTATTTTGTGAAATCTTAAAAAATCTTCTTGTCGAAAACCATTCGGACTACGGCTAACAAATTTGGTATGCAGTAACATCTTATAATCCTCTACCCAGATGGTTCAAATTATGCCCTTTGGGTCAAATTTGACCCTGACCCGCGGTCACAAAATTGAACATTATATACGCTTATATCTTGCTTATTTTGTGAAAACTGTTAACATATTCTTATCCTTAACTCTAGGACCTAGGGCTACCACATTTTGTATGTAGTGAGGTATAGTAGTCCTCTACAAAGTATGCTCAAATTATGCGTCTGGGGTTAAATTTGGCCCAGCCCAGGGGTCACAAAAGTGTACATGTGCTTAAATAGGGCCTATATTTAAGTATTTGCACATGCCGAGAATATTTATTTCAGCCTTTTTTCAGCAGTGGAGTGATACAGGGCCATCGTGGCCCTCTTGTTTATAAGAATATGTCAAAATGGGCAAAAGTCAGGGACAATACTGTCTAAATGCCCTTTTAACAATTCTGGTGACATGCGACTGTAGTATATTTTCTCTGTAAATTTACAGCCAAACACAAAATGTCATCATCATAAATGTATACCGGGTAGCTTACATGTATATAAATATGATACGAGGTCTTATACAAATTAACCTGGATATTTATGAAAAACACCATCTCCCTGTAAAGTGTAAAGCGAGAAGGCATTTATTCACCAGTAACATTATGTTCAGTACTGGTAAATTGCAAGCAACGAACATGAAAAATTCAGTTCCCAATTCGAGTTTTTAAAAAGTTCAACTTTGCTTAGGTAATAATGCATCAATGTTGATTCTAAAGAAAAAGAGTAATCATTTATGCCTAAACTGTTCTGCTGTCCAGAAGCAAGGACGTCATACACAAGCTTTACAACATTTATAGTTTTAGTTACTAAACAATCTAAAATGAATGTCCATTCTAAGTTTGCTGTCTTATTCTTCCCTCAAATCATACATGTTTCTTGCATAATTGAATGTTCATGTCCATGGATCACAATGTATATTGTAACAAACATTATTTTGAATTATCTTTCACAGTTATATATTTAATATTAGGTTAATTTTGGGATACACTAAAGCAAATATTAACATTTGTCTCAAAATGAATCATCCTCTGAAGCCCCCGATGGGATTCAAACCCATACCTCTTTCCTCTGGAGAGGAAAGTATTCTATCTTAAAATACAAGGGCATGTAAGAGGAAAACTAGCAATTTCAAAGGGACATTTTCACAAATTAGACATGTATTGAAGTTTGTTATTAAATACTTTAAATTGATAAGTAAACATTTTAGCAAAATAACTCAATAAAAAAAAGAAAAAAAAGAAAGGAAATCTCCCTTAACTGGGCTCGATCCACTGACCCTTGGAGTAAAAGCTTAAACAAATGGGCCATCAGTGCTCCCATATAGTCAGTGGTTTATTTTATACTTTATTAATATATAAGCAATCCTTGTAATGTCACAAAATCTAACTATACCATAAGAACTCCCCAAATTATTTTTGTCATTATAGACTCTATGCTATATTGATAAATGCAAACATTGAATCTAAAATGCTGCAAGAAAAAAAGAATAAAATTGAATAAAAATATAAAAGTAACCCTCAAATGGGCTCGAACCATTGACCCCATGGAGTAAAAGTCTACCGTTTGGATCAATCGGCCATCCATGCTCATACAATGAGTGATGTGTTTCATACTTTATCAAGTTTGTGTAAGCAATCCTCGTATCTCACAAAATATAACAAAAACAGTCGATTTAATTTTTAAATTTACTCGATGTCAATATTATAAGTACTCCTATCAGTATGTCAGTAATGGCATCTTTAAATTTTAACAAGTTTTTAAGTACGTTGTGGGAATTCACAGATCTACATTAAATTAGTACTTAAAGAATGTAATCTTGAAAAAGACGAGCTAAAACACACATTTCAATTTTTTCTCTTTACGAGGGGGCCTCCATCTTGTTTTCTAAAGTAGTTCCAAATCCAATATGACGGCCGCCTACGTACATCAGAGAGACGGTGTGGTGTAGCCCACTGTCCGATGCGTTCAGATTGGGGCGTTGAGTGCCGCCATCTTGTTTACCTAGGCATTTAGTTTGTTGATATTTTGTGTTTGTATCGATAAAATATCTCAGTCATCATTAACATTACCTTACATATTGTTTTCACAACTAGCTAATTCTCATGTTTTTGTTATAAAAGGACTATTATTTATAACGATAGGCGTGAGCTACGTTGCTTTTGGCGACTGTTTGGTGACGTACTTCCCCGGAAGCAAAGAAAATGGGCACAAAAGACGACGAATACGATTATTTATTTAAAGGTATGTTAAGAATCGCAATTTTTATGTAGATCAACATATACCACCATGTCCTGTGAATTTTCTTTTTGGAAAACCTTTTCATGTAACTTGTTTTTTGACGTTTTTAATCTTTCGGCAACTGTCAAAATTTGCTGGGAGGGCGGACGGTGTTTTGCGTATTAAACATATTTCGCGATTACTCATCGATCACTTATGTACCACTTGAAACACCGAAACAAGTACTCTCGCATACACTAAGGTTCATATACAGAAGTAATGCGTTATTTTAAGATGATCAGGTTGGGCAAAATTAGTATTTTGCATGTTGACATATATCAGACAACATAAAACGATGTACTGTCATTAGATCTAAGTGTCAGACACGGAGGTTGACAGTAAATTTGTTCAGAAGTTAAAAGCATGTGTGTCTCATTAATAATCCAAATGCTTTTGGATTCATGAAACCTAATCTTAATAAGACCTGCGAAACGTTTCAGAGTCAGCTTTCAACAATAAAACAATATTAATCAAATACCTTTCCGCTGTGACTGATTTGCAAATCTATATATCTTTAATTTTTTTAAATAGATGTTCAAATTACTTGGCTAAAATATATTGTGATGAAGGACCACAGTGTTGCGCGTAAGAACCAGGTTCCTTGAACTGAGGTCAATTAAATAATTCAAGTTCAACGCCAACGATCAAATTAAATAATTTTCTATATGATGAGACCAAGTTTTTCATGCAATGAGTAGTTCTCTAGGTGAATGTATTAATTAAAGATGGAAGGTAAAATAAAATGAATCAATTGAGACTTTGTCAATTTGTTACTTGAACAAAACTTGTTTGACAGGCTTATCTTTGTGACAGTTGCACTACTGTTTGTCAAATAATGATGAGAAATTGGGTGAAATATTTGGGTTTTCTTTATGTACGAAATATTGACAAGTATATCAGTAGCGAGTATGCATTAACAACAAAGGGGTTACAATGCTGTTGACACAAGCCTTAGGCTGTATTTGCATTATTTATTATTTGTACCACAACGCTCATTAACGTGTGCATACTTGAATAGTGACTCCTCCTGTAGGTTGAAATTCAGCCAATCAGGAACATTGAAATTCAGCCAATCAGGAACAAGCACGTATAGAACACTGACCAATGGGATTCATAACTGAGTTTCACGGGCCAGATGTTAGAGGGAAACAAGACAGTTAGCGTTTAGACTTGGAGGTGTACGGATCGAGAAAGATACGATCATGTAGCTATCAGACTGTATTTGTATAACCGAAAATATTAAGTATGTTAGACATTAAATTGGACTAGAAACTGATACATGGTGTTGTTGAATATTTTATCCTGTATTATGCAGAGAAATTAACATAAATAGAGATAGACCGACTTGTCCCATGCACGGCACGAGAAAATGGGAGTTAATGCAAAACTCGTCATCTTGGCAATTCGCGCATGACGAGATATCGAATGATAGGCTACATACCGGTAATTTAAGAGTAATGAACATTGTTAGTAACTATGTGTCGTCTATCAGGGGTTTTTTTTAGAAAAAGGGGAAGACGCTGGACGCTGTGTAAAAGGGGAAAATAGAGCGCGAAAGAGACATATTTGGGGAAAAAATAAAAACTGTTCATTTCAATGTCTATAACTCGCCTACAGACTAAATGTTTATTTTTAGAAAAAGAGGCATGTCTCTGACCTTTTTGTTCTTAAACACATGAACAAGTATGATATTAAAGTCAAAGTCCTAAATAAAGTTGCAGGGGTAGATCTAATAATGGGAAATGTTTTCAACTGGGGCCGGGGGACGATGTTAATATTGTGATTTCAATTTCATGATGAATGGGTAGATGATTTAGATCTGCTACAGTATTGGAAGGATAAGGTGCGGCAGCTGCCGATTATGTACTTTCACTTTCACAATGTTCGATGTTTATAACATGTACCTCCGAGTTCTACTGGGTTTCAACGGTTTTTGATGATTCATTCTTAGAAAATGCGTCGACGCAATTAATATTTTCCGAGTCCGAACGTTTTATTTCGTTCGTGTATGAACGCCAATTGTGAGACTTTTTTCTGTTTTAAAGTTTATATCTTGGCTTTCACATAACCCGGATGAAAATTCGACTGGTTTTCGGTAATTAATTGACGAAACGCCATTCTCGCGCAAGACCGGAATCCAGTAAAATAGTCCCATGATTAATACGATTAGTTGCCCGGTTTCCATTACGTAATTTAAGAGCTATATTTAGAATCACTGGTATTCCCAGATTTGAGTGTTCGTCGGGAGAGAGAGAGAGCGAGCGAGATCGTTGTACACGGTACAAATTGGATAAGTGTCGACTTCCCAAAAGAAAAAAACATTTCTTTGAGGGTAAAATATTATATATTGGTGAAAAATTACATTTTTGGAGGGGAAATTGTATTTTTTGGGGAAAAATTCTGGTAGGGGAAGACGCCGAATATCGGTGTCACTTTCTTAGTAAAAAAAACCCCTGTCTATGAACTATGAACGATTACGGGACATGTTGATGTATCCGTTTTTATGTCCCCCACTATAGTAGTTGGGGACATATTGTTTTTGCCCTGTCTGTTGGTCTGTTGGTTGGTTGGTTTGCGCCAACTTTAACATTTGCAATAACTTTTGCAATATTGAAGATAGGAATTTGATATTTGGCATGCATATGTATCTCATGGAGCTGCACATTTTGAGTGGTGAAAGGTCAAGGTCATCCTTCAAGGTCAAAGGTCAAATATATTGGTCAAAATCGCTCATTTAATGAACACTTTTGCAGTATTTCAATATTCAAGATAGCAACTTGATATTTGGCATGCACGTGTATCTCATGGAGCTGCACAATTTGAGTGGTGAAAGGTCAAGGTCATCCTTCAAGGTCAGATGTCAAATATATGTGCAGGGGTGTGATTTTTCCGCGGATTCGCGGATTTCCGCGGATCGGGTCGTCCCGGATGTCACTTCTGAGATTTGCGTGAATTCGTTTTAAAAAATGTGGGGGAGAGGGGCTACCACCGATTCCGCGGACGTATTTCATAAGCGGCCCGAAATATCCGCGGCCCGCGAAATCTCTCCGCATTTTACATTGGTAGATTCTGCTTAAGCATTTTTAAAACGAGCCATATAATTGGCTGTCGTTTCCCAATCTTCCAATTAAAATCGTGTTCTTAAAATGCGCTCTGTGATTTGTTTGCAAATGGCGCCGTTGTGAAGAGAAAATTAAGATTATTGAAATAACAAATAGCAATCGAATAAACGACTGACATCACCTAGTCTGATTGGAATAATGAAATGTGTTTGTCAAAAAAAAGACCACGTTTTAGATACAAGCAACACATACTTTGTTAAGAAATGTGCCCACTGAATTTGTGTCACGGAGACCAGTGTTTGCAAATTGGAGTGTAGTATACTCGCGAAGTAAAACAATTTAGAGAGTATCGTTCGAACATGGAAATAGACAAACATGATTTGATTTTTATATGTCTGTGGGTCTGTGAATAATCAGATTCATATGCATATTCTGCTTTATTATGTTTGTCACGCTGTTCAGTTAACTGAAATAGCTTTGAACAGAGTGAAGATGTGAAATGCAAGATATCGAAAGGTAAACAAATTAAATATATTAATTTAACTCAGTTAATACATCATTAACACCAGAAGAACACTCAAGTGTGTTTGTTTATATTTAGTCTATTAACTGTCATTCGATACATTGAAAAACTGCTGCTATTGATCACAATAAATACTTACTTAACTGTTTACTTTGCATTCTCAGTATGTTAAATGTGAAGTTTAACAGGTTTTTATAAAGAAATATTGTTATGAAGTTTAAAAAGTTGTTTATTTTAATGTCTGTTTTTATGTTTGTCATTGCGTTATGCGCGCCATTCGCGTAGTCAAAATCAGTCAACAGTATTTTCCTCCCCTCTGACTTTGCCTCAATCACACCCCTGATGTGGCCAAAATCACTCATTTTATGAGTACTTTTGCAATATTTAAGATAGCAACTTGATATTTGGCATGCATGTGTATCTCATGGAGCTGCACATTTTGAGTCGTGAAAGGTCAAGGTCATCTTTCAAGGTCAGAGATCAAATATATGTGGCCCAAATCGCTAATTTTATGAATACTTTTGCAATATTGAAGATAGAAACTTGATATTTGGCATGCATGTGTATCTCATGGAGCTGCACATTTTTAGTGGTGAAAGGTCAAGGTCATCCTTCAAGGTCAAATATATGGGTCAAAATTGCTCATGTAATGTCACTTGTGCAATATTGAAGCTAGCAATTTTATATTTGAAATGCATGTGTATCTCATGGAGCTGCACATTTTGAGTGGTGAAGGGTCAAGGTCATATTACAAGGTCAAACGTCATATAGGGGGACATTGTGTTTCACAAACACATCTTGTTTCTCTTTAAGGTTATTTGACAACAGAAAATGTGTTGTTTAGGCCTAAATTAAAATTGAGTTTGTTTGCCCTTTACCGACCGACCCACTTTTTACCCCCCGACCCAAACAATTTTATTGCGATTTCTGAAAACTTATTTTTTTATTTTCGTTTTTTTCGACAATGACAAAAGAGCCGAAAGCAATATTTATTCATGCGCGTATTTATATCCCTGTCTATTATTATCGCCCCTGACCGATCTAGGTCGCTCCGATGGTTGGAATTTCATACGCCCCAGAATAGACAGTAATGCAAGCGTCTATAACCAGCATCGCGATCGGCGGTGTTGGTTACAATACACTAAATGATCGCTTCATGTAGGGCTGTACTCTCTAAAAAAATATCATAGTTGACAGGAAGGCATGTTTTACACTTTTTACCATTATTCGGGTGTTATCTTGCGGAGATAATGGTAGGGCATGAATAGGTGTTCACTACTGAATCCCTGAAATATGATACACTTGAAGACTATAGTAAACCGTTGCACTAGAAAAGGTTACATTCCACTAAGAATCGGCCGAAAAAAAAGTTGCAAAAACAGTCGACTTTGATTTGTGTCAAGTTCTTTCTTGCTTTGTACATGACATATCTTTTTTATTGCATAAATCGATTCCGCTTAGAATGGCCTTTAAGAAAAGGTATGGTTATGGGGGTCTCTATGTGCAAAATGTTGCATTTATTTTCGCCCAAAGTTGTCGCTTTTACATTGAATTATATAGGGAAACTATTTAGTGTATTATGACCTGTTCCGTGAAAATGGCCGAACGACATCATACTTAACCATTGGTTCGCGAAAGTAGTCGGACATATACGAGTTTACGTTCGTTGTACACATGTTGTTAACGTGATCCAAGATGGCCGACAATTAAAAGAAATAACGATGCTCAGCGAGAACAAATAACTATCGAATTTACGACGGACATCATATAATTAGTATCGATTAATGAAAAGAGCGTGTCATTCTACGATTGAGCATAGGTTTTAGATACAAATAAAACTCTCTTTTTTTTGCAAATGTATGAACTGAATGTCACAGAACAAGTGATAAAGTGTTTGAAAATTGGAATGCAGTCTACTCGCAAAGAAAAATACATCTTACAGTTACAGGATTTTTTTTGTCGAAAATGCAAAATAAAAGACAAACATGATTTGATTTATATGCAAGTGGATCTGTGTTTAATCAGATTCATGTGCATATTCTGCTTTATTATGTTTGCCACACTGAACAGTTTACTGTAATGGCATGTTAGTGAAATGGATATGTAAAGGTAAACTTATTTAATTTATTATTAATGTCTCTTAGCTAAATACATCGACAACACTCAAGTATATATGTTTAAAGCGTTAGTATATCCACAAACTGAAACTAACACCCACTGTCCTACAGTGGGACTAACCACCCTCTCCCCCGTTGCGCCTACACCGAAAGGTCCTGCAACGTACCTATCCAGATCCAGAATTTATTTCCCCAAATCAAGTTTTCATGCTTATGTTAGTTGCAATAATACAACTCCCAGCTATTGACCCTCTGAGCTGTACGTATGTACTCATAAAAGCTCAGAGCATTCAAGAAGAAATAATGCTTTATAATAATGTTCAGTTTGCACTTTTATGAATTTACTTTTCCATGCTGAGACTATGCACTAACCGGTCAAACACTTAAAATTGAGGCCTGTAAAAACTTCAACAGGCCTGTGAATTGTTTCTCCTGGTAGGCAAGTCTGGCCTGTAAAATGTGATGGTCTTTCGCCACGTCTGAATTTTTCCATTAAAGGCTTTGGGCTGTCTTTCTACACTCCTTCAATGCTTGTTGCATGCTAATTAAGCCCAATTTAAGGGAAAGGTTTAAGTTAAAAATAAAAGCTGTCTGGCTGTTAAATAATTACAAATGCATTTGAGCAATTAAAATCATATAATGAACAAATATTTGATGTAATAACACACAAGCATGCATTTGATATTAATATATGCAAGAAACAGCAAACAAGATAATGTTAAGCTACATAGGGCTTCGTACACTGCAACAGTGCTTTAATAAAAGTGTTTTAAATATTCATAGACTATAAGTGTATTAAAAGCATAATTTCTCAAATAAAATAAAATAATTTTCCTACCTACCTACCCACCTGTAAAATTTAGGGTCGGTAAAGGGCAAACCAACAATATTTTAATTGTGGCCTTACAGTTAAGCCCTACCATTGTAAAAGGAATGTACAATTGGTTAGGCTGAATTCCAGTTTATAGTTTCAGGGCCCTCGTTTTGCACTTTTTACCTCCCAATATCGGCGGCTTCCCCCATGAAAAAAGTATACCTTTTTCCCCTTTTTCAGCTAAAAATTCCCCCTCAAATTTTTTTTATTTTTTTTATACTTTTATACCTATGTTGCCAGCTGGTATAATGCTACTAACTTTTGATTAAATGTATAGTTATGTAAATCACATTAAAATATAGCATTTTTAGGTGTTGAATGGTTGGTGAAAGATCTTCAAAAATTCCCCCTTTTCACCCAAAACTACGCGAAATTCCCCCTTATGAGGGATGTGGGTGGCTTCCCCTGGCGACAAGAGAGGGCCCTGAGTTTATTCTAAAGTTGTGTTTTTTGTGGGAAAATTGAGTTTATATGTACGTATTCTCAACCTCTGGTTATTATTAATTTATATATCATGAGTCGAACTGTTTGTACAGTATTTCCTACACATTTTTCAGATTGACTTGACATTTACATGTCATGTGAGCTTAAAAGTTGTATTTTGACATATCAGCAGTTTGCATGATGTTTAATGATGTTTCTCTTAAATCTTCCCTGCTGGGAAGTTTTATACATGTAGCATATTCCTTCCTTGTTTGTAAAGGATGACATCAAAATAACATTACAGCTGATATTTTATGATATTGCTATTTGTGGAATTTTTGATTTAAATGATGTCTCTTATAAACAAAAATCAAGTCAATGCGAAAGTGTCGTCCCGGCTTAGCTTGTGCAAACTGCCTAATCCTAAGCCACTGGGGCAACACTTTATGTTTCATTAAGCCCAGTTTTCCCATAGCAAGACTCATATTCATATACAACAGGAATGTGGCACCTTGATAGCAACAAGGAAGCTGTCAGGTTGAAGGAAGTTATAGCAGCGATTTAGTGTACACACACTGGCATTTAACATAAAATGAGAAGTTTAAATGACACAACACATTCCAGAGTTGTAAATGTATATGCATTATATTAATAGCCAGGGCCCTCAATCTATCAAATCTGCCGCCGAATTTCGGCGGCAGTCCCCCACCTGAAAAGTCTACTTCATTCCCCTTTTTGGTGGAAAAATTCCCCCTAAAAAAAAAAAAAAAAAATTTTTTTTTTTTTCTTTATAGAAAGATGTGTCTCATGATTATTATATCTCAAGTCTATTTCAAATTAATCTTTTCAAACAAACTAAATTATGAAAAATGCAATGAATATAGTGCAAACATGTACAAATGAAATAATGAGAGAGTAAGTAAAAAAATCCCCCAAAAAGGGAAACGCCGCGAAAATTCCCCCTCCTAACGGCTGCGGACCCCTTCCCCCAAAGTAGTGTGAGGGCCCTGTGCCCTTTACTATAACTTCTTCATTTCTACACCAATTCACTTCTAATTGATACCGAACTTCTCTTATGACAATATGGTCAATCTCAACTATGCATGGCCCAATTACCAACCCTGGGGCTCCGCCAAATAGGCCACACCCACACAAAATTGCCTTTTACTATTATTTCTTCATTTCTACACCAATTCACTTCTAATTGATACTGAACTATTCCTATGACAATACGGTCAATCTCAACTTTGCATAGTCCCATTACCAACTCTGGGGCGCCCCGCCCACATAGGCCACACCCACCCAAAATTGCTTTTAATTTAACTTCTTCATTTCTACACCAATTCACTTCTAATTGATACTGAACTTCTCTTATGGCAATACGGTCAATCTCAACTATGCATGGCCCCATTACCAACCCTGGGGCGCCCCTGGGTCAAACATGTGGCGTGGGGATCCTGTCGGCCTCTGCCAAGCCATTTCTAGTTAATTATATTCTTATGAAAATATCTTATAAGGGATGTGGTCACACACATTTATTTAAAACTATTTCTAACTTAACATTTTATAAGAATGTTATTTATACGCATTTAGTAAGATCAATAAAAAAAATCCCTGAAAATTTTACTTCTTGTGTTTTCAGTTGTTCTTATAGGAGACAGTGGTGTAGGCAAGTCTAACCTTTTGTCGAGGTTCACAAGAAATGAGTTCAACTTAGAGAGCAAGAGCACCATAGGAGTCGAGTTTGCTACTAGGTAAGCTAGAGAACTTTGAAGGACAAAACACAACTATTTCGTATCAAGTTTGTGATGCTTTTAGATTTGCTGGCCTTTGTCTTCATGTAGTAAATGATGCTGAATGAACTTCAGTAATAATTCTCAATTAATAATTAAAACATAAAAAAGACACCTTCAGTCAACAAACATCTATCATCAGAGTGACTGTTACATCCATAGCCACAGAGGTTACTATCCTTGGACTCAAAATTGTGATCTTTCCTTGCTGCAGAGTTTGTTTGTGGACACAATTCTAAGGCTTGACATTTAATTACTAGTTTTCACCACTAAATTTCACTACAGTGGAAACCCTCTTAACCGGATCCTCTCTATTCCGGAATCCCCTCTAAACCGGACAAATTGTCCGGTCCCATTTTTTTCCCTATAAAACCATGGTTAAAATATCTCCTCAAGACCGGAATCCCCTCAATTCCGAAAACCGGTCATTCTTTGGATCAAAATTGGGTAATTCCATAGGTAATTGTACCCAGAGCTCCAGATAAGGGTCGTATTTTCGTAATTACGAATTATTTTCAAGTCCGTTACGTATTTATTTTAAAATCTTGTCGTACCATTAAGAATTACAAAATCAAGTTACGAATATTATTTTTACATCGGTTCATATCGACTTTTACATCGGTTCGTATCGATTTTTATTGAGTTCTTTACGCGTATTAAAGATCTTTGCGGTGCTTATATAGAATGGTTATCGGGTTTGTTTAACAAAGCGCATTTTTTCCAAAAATAGCGGCGTATACAGTCTATCTGTCAAAAAACAATGAGAGCGTCCTAAAAAACTGCAAAGCGTCCAAAAACACCCTTTTAACATATTCAGAGGCGTCAAAGTTCAGGATTATTCCTGAAATCAGGATTCGGCCCTTAAGGACCAATTTTGATTTTGATATAAAACAGAGGTTTTTTTTCTGGAATTTTAAGATTATTGTCACAAAATGTCATCTTAAACACAAATTATTTTACTTTGACATATTGTTTACAAAGTTATATACAATAGAAACAAAGTTACATGAATTATTAACCCTTTTTTGCTCTGGCCCCAAAACGATAGGCCTATTTTCAGGATTTTAGATTTTGACCAATTGACACCCCTGCATATTGTACGCAAAGTGAGCCGAAGTTAAATGTTTAGAAAGACATTATAGAAAAGATCTTATACGATGTTGTCTGTTCAGTTTCCGACACAGTCGAAAAAGCTAAACAAAAACGCGACACGACGGGTCCAAACGTAAACACACAAAAACATTGAACGAGTGGAAGGGACAAGTCCCGTGGCTAATCGTTGAAAATATTGAAGGGAAGACCCGTTTTAATTGTGAAATATGTAAAAATTCATCTAAGGCATGCAATCTAAGCACAGTTTGGGCATATGAAGGTATTTGAAAAATAAAATTGTATAATACTGAAAAGACACTGTTGAACTCGTATAAATAAAGTTGCCAGTATGTTTATTTTGAGTTTTTTTGCATGAAAATAACCATTATTATTTATTTTTAGGTCATTTAGAAAAAATAAGAATTATTTTCCAAAACTTAGTAGTAACATTGAGAATAAAATTTAAGAGTTAAGAATTCTTTTTGAAAATCTGGTAGTAATTTAAGAATTTCACAAAACCTTATCTGGAGCTCTGGTACCTCTCTAACACTCGTTTTCACGACAATTGGGATTTTAGAAAGAGAAAATGAAAAAAAAAATAAAAGTACTGCAATTTCTATTTTTTCCTGTTATTTTGTTACTTTGACCACCTAAGAACATTAGGGAAAGACGCTGGTATCATCATGCAATTACTTTTCTTGAAGTAGCTTGCCAAGTAGAACCGGTAAAAGTATTATTCTACTCTAATGAAATGCCCGAGACATTCTAGCCATCAAATACAATGCATTGAGTTGTTTGTTTTGTATAGAAATACAAGTATTTAGTAACTCTTTTTCAAAAATTAACATATTGAACTAACGTAAATCGAAGACACAATCTTCAAATATTTCATAAAACTTTCAGAAATAAAATTTTAAGATGATCATTGAAACAGATTGAAATCGACTTTCTGTCTGTTATGCCGATAGGTCGAACTTCAAATTGTGCACTGTTGCACACAACGGTTTCCCTTTAAGGTATTCCTTTCAATTTTCACCTTTCATGTATGTATAAACAGAAACGAATCCACTTAAGGACGATATCTACATATACTTAAGTTGAGGTAAAGTTCAATCTTGCAGGTAAAATGTCTCGAACATTTCACGGATAATCACTCGCAGAATATTTCAATATAAGGGCATTAAATCGTGCATAAACATAACAATAATATATTTTGCTGAACTTTTTATGTCCCCCACTATAGTAGTGGGGGACATATTGTTTTTGCCCTGTCTGTCTGTTGGTCTGTCTGTTTGCGCCAACTTTAACATTTTGCAATAACTTTTGCTATATTGAAGATAGCAACTTCATATTTGGCATGCATGTGTATCTCATGAAGCTGCACATTTTGAGTGGTGAAAGGTCAAGGTCAAGGTCATCCTTCAAGGTCAGAGGTCAAATATATGTGGCCAAAATCGCTCATTTTATGAATACTTTTGCAATATTGAAGATAGCAACTTGATATTTGGCATGCATGTGTATCTCATGGAGCTGCACATTTTGAGTGGTGAAAGGTCAAGGTCAAGGTCATCCTTCAAGGTCAGAGGTCAATTATATGTGACCAAAATCGCTCATTTTATGAATACTTTTGCAATATTGAAGATAGCAACTTGATATTTGGCATGCATGTGCATCTCATGAAGCTGCTCATTTTGAGTGGTGAAAGGTCAAGGTCAAGGTCATCCTTCAAGGTCAGAGGTCAAATATATGTGGCCCAAATCGCTTATTTTATGAATACTTTTGCAATATTGAAGATAGCAACTTGATATTTGGCATGCATGTGTATCTCATGGAGCTGCACATTTTGAGTGGTGAAAGGTCAAGGTCATCCTTCACAAGGTCAAGGTCATCCTACAATGTCAAACATCATATAGGGGGACATTGTGTTTCACAAACACATCTTGTTAATAATACAAATCAATATTGTAAAACATTTGAACAAGTCTGATGGCTTAGAACAGAAATTTTCGCCTATTTCCTTATGCTTAAACGAAACCATAATACAGAAGTAATTATAGTTGTGCGTTTACAAAGTAAGCATTCACATTACATAGTTTATATGGGCACTTCAACAACAACAACCACAATGAAACAACTGAACACTTTTAAACAGTTTCTGATAATATCTTACTAGTGATATTTTTTTTTAAACTGAATCGAATATTTCATACAAATGTGTCGAACATTTCAAAACTAGATTTCAGCATTTACACCATCGGCAACAAATCGTCACATGTATTCTGTGTTTGTTTTTGTGTTTAAAATGTCATTGCATATTGTAAGTTTAAAACTTAGTGAAAAAACAACAACATTCGACATAACATACAGACGCCGACTAATACACATGATTATGTGCAAAACAAAAAAAATCATATGGATCTTTGAATTTAATGTATACGTTTGCAAAACAGTTTTGAAGTTGTACGCGACATCATATCTATAAAGCCCCAATGATATGTTTTGATAAATATAAAGATGTAGTTTTAAAACTAAACACAAAACCTTGAAGTCTACTTTCGAAATGTTCGATACCCGATGCTGTTTTATGCATTATAAATACTCACTAAACATTATCCTCAATGAAATACATGAACACCCAATATTCAAACAACAGTTAATAAACTGCATGCCATATAAATACCTTCAAACACCAAGGTAGTGCAAAAATCAACTGCAATCGGCTTGTACAAATTTGATGAAGATCGGATGAAAACTATTTGATTTAGAGAGAGTAAATACTGTTGTGGACAAAGCCCGTTGCTCACCTGCGCACAGCATGTGTTCGAATGGTATGACCCGTTTTAACTTGGGTATTAAACAAGGCACTGCCTCTACTTATGTCTGTGTATTTGTAATGTTAATAGGCTTCTTTTGTTTCTCTCTTTTTCGCTCTGTTTCGGACATTTCCGAAGACGGTATGTAACTTTTTCTTCTTCTTCTTTCTCTCTCTTTTTTAAGTACCCCGCATAGTCCTTTTCTTTTAATCTCTTCCAAGTATTGTCCTGGCAAATGTCAATCCCAGACTTCACCATGGTCAACTGAAAAAAATAAACCAGACAATCATTTTCAGAAAATCGGCAAACGTTGAAAATATATCAACTGTTCCGCTTATACTTTTTCAATGATTTAATCATGACAAACATGCTTGCAAGAAAACCAAATTGACGCAAAATAAGCTAAGCTAAGATGTGGTAATTAGTCAAAAGAATTAGACACCGGCAATGCAATAAGTGACCCTGTCACCTAGTTTTTAACCTTGCATGACCCATGTTCGACCTTGACCCAAAAAGCATAAAGATACAACTTCTGACTAAGTTTGAATGAATAATATTCGAAATTGTTTGAAACCATGGTGAATGGCTAATCAGCACCGTGACCTAGTTTTCGACCCAACATGACCCACATTCTATGTTGACCTAGATATCATCGATACACTACTTTTGTTCAAATTTGATGAAGATCGGATGAAAACTATTTGATTTAAAGAGAAAACAGTACAAAACACTGTGGTGGAAAAAGCCCGTCGACCGCCGCAGGCACCTGAACACCAAGTGTGTTCCAATGGTATGACCCATTTTAACTTGCGTATAAAACAAGGCACAATAATGAAGGCAAAGTCTTCCTGTTGACTTGATGCATAATTTATGATGATAGTACTATGGGGTCTTGAATAATCGCTATTAGATGCAAAGGAAATGTGCGATACATTTTTGACATGTACGAGACCGTTGTATCAATGTTTTTCTGTGTATAATATAATTTGAATTGTAAATATATTTCCGACATTTAAACCGTTTTACCATATACTTACAATTTCTATGCAAGGAAAACTGAAAAATGTACAGATTCATTAAAAACTGCCAGAAAGCTATATAGAGATATAACATTGTTTATAACAGTGGTATTTGGTACAAGTTTAAACTAGCATAGTTTTGTTTAAAACTAAATCATTTTTTCAATCTTCCTGATGCGAATACTTAAAAATTAAATAGAAATCACAATGTGTACGGTTTATATTATTACTATCTGAACTTTGTTGAACATGGAGGCACAAAGTTAAATGAAATGTTCGATACCAAATGTCTCTTTTATGGACAATGAAAGTATTTATGTCCAAAAAACATTTATATCATATTGATTTAATATCAATAATTCAAATTGCAAAACATGATCAAACTTCAAACAATCAATTTCATATATCAGATAAAAATGTTAATCAACTTACCACTTATTTTCAATACACCTTCCCGGGCGTCTTCATACAAATATAGCGGAGATAAACAACCTTGTTATTCCAGGAACATGTGGAATAGCGATGACGTCATATCATTTCACGTAATTCTTAATTATGACATCAGCTACTTGAATTACAAGTTTTCGTATCGGACATTTCAGTCTCGGACATTTCTTGCACACTTATTTCTTTTCTTAAACTGAATACTTTTCCGGACATCTATGTCTTTTCTGGTTATAAATGCTTGTTATGTCAAGCCATTTTAAAAGAGATAAAACATTAAGCATACACTTATTGACAACAAATAGAATTGTCGTATCGGACATTTCAGATTTAGGTAATTAAGACACCTGAACTCACTCTCTCGTGTATAATTCTAATTTTAATGGTAAAATGCAAAGTGAAACTTAAAGTGTCATATGATGCATTTCTTAGAGCTGCCAAACAAAATCGGATATCTTTCATGTGGGTATAAACGTTCTTTCAAGTAGCTCTGGAATATGTGGTCTCGGACATTTCATATGTTTTCTATTTTTAAGGACATTAAACAGTGTGTGTGTTCAACTAAATATTTACTAACTTGTTACTGGTTTTGCGATTGGCAGGCTCCAAAGACCCGACTCTTACGAAAAATATTGGAAACTCGTTATTTTTTTACAGCCTTAATGTCAGAGTAAGCATGTAAAAAGAGAGCTTTCCTCCGACGACAGTCTCGAACATTTCATTTTTGTATCATTTTTACTTATTTAAGGCAATGTAATTATCACCGACAACTTCTTTTGTAGTTTTTCTTATTGATATAAAAGATACAAAATATTTGACAAGAAAGTTGGCCTGTTAAAAGAATTATTTCAAGCTGAAGCCATTGAAAACTAAAATCCAAATTGCCGTGAGAACGAGTGTAAACCGCCCAGGGCCGGTTTATTGCACCTCAGACCTAGTTTCAAAAAGTTGTGAATAGCGGATTAAAGACGCGTGAAGTTAACAACGGTGGTCGAAAAATAAGCAAACTGTAATAATCGCAAAACAATTTACAGATACTTGTCCTCTGATGTACATATCGCTCAATAGACGTGATAATACTGATTATGATTGCTCATAACAAAAAATCAAAGTTCTTTAGTGTGTTTTGTTTTTTATATAGGAAGCCATGCTCAATTTTAATAATCTTTTTCCATTTAATTGTATGTTGTTTATTACAATTGCTAATTTAATGTCATAAACAATGGTGATTTGCAGAGTTCTTTACGCAGTTGCATTTATATATTAATCTAGATTTTCAAATTGGTAATTAAGATAACTAAAGACTAAAAATGTCCGAACCGTCTTCAAAACCTACACTCAAGATGCTGTCAGAGAAATATCGGGTAGGAAAGTCGACAATCAGGGATATCGTGCGAAAAAAGTCGGCGTACATGTTTTTCAGTGTGAAAAGGAACTAAATTCACATAACACATGCATGCATGTATAAAATTGTTTGTTTTTCAGGGTGCACTGTTTGATCTATGTTGTGACTGATATTGCTTTCGAATCAACAGATTAAGCGACATGTTTTTCTTATGTGATGCAATATGAATAAATGGTATCTTTAAATAAATTATGATAATTTGCTGAAAGTGTTTTTTCCACATACGGCTATGCAATTGACCTTCTGAAAGTAAAAAAAAAGTCAATGTCCCCTCTTAACCGGGATCCTCTCTAAACCGGAATTTCTTCTCGGTCCGGGGAGTGTGCGTTTAGAGGGATTCAACTGTACCTATGAATATAAATTATTTTACAGTATCGGCAAACGATTCCTTTCCTTGATTTAAATATGCATATCTTGTATTGCAGGAGTATACAGGTAGATGGGAAGACTATCAAAGCTCAGATTTGGGACACAGCCGGTCAAGAGAGATACAGAGCCATCACCAGCGCGTACGTATCTGTTGTCATTGTAGTGAAGACTCAAGGACTAATAAAATATGGGCCTGCATATTTCTTCGCAAGTTAATTTATTTGCATAGGCCTTTGACCAAACTATCAGTCCCATGTTACAATTTGCTTTTGATTGTTTTTGTTCAATTGAAAAGTGTCATATGCTGTGTAATTTTCGAAGAATTTGAAAAACCTGATAATTACTGGGTACATTTGGGTACGGCAGGGGGGCAGGCAGCTTCAAAGAGTTGATCTCTGGTCAATAACTAGTTTGCATTGACAAATTGTTAAGGTAACTTTGGATATAGCAAGCTTGCATGTGGATCTAACTTGGAATTGCATTTTAGACAAGGTCGGTCAGGGTAAAGGTCAGTTTTACTAAGAAAAGAAAAACTGTTTCCTCTCTATTAGTTGAGTATGAATGGAGGTATTGTCAGAAACTTTGTGTGTAAGTATCTAAGTTTACATACAGACGTTGCTTGAGATTGCATTTGTGGTCAGTTTGGTCAAGGTCCCTGTAACTAAAAATAGAAGAATGTCAAGCAGATGTTTTCCAGGCAATAACCAGTGGGTGTTTTCATCATTTAGGGAATGGGCTGGGTCCCTCTGGATTGGGAAAATTTGCGGCGTTTTGACTTAAATAGTGAAATTGTTGTTGTTTTGCTAAAAAATGCTCCAAAATTGAGTATAGAAATGTTTTCAGTATTATATTTACTACCATAAAAGTTGAACGTATATGGATGGAGGTGAACAACATATTGAGATCTAAAAAAAAAACAATTTTTTTTGGAAACCTTCCATTAGGAATGTTTAGCTCATATTTGGGAAAAAGATATACTCTTTATGCCCCCGAATCGAAT
Organism: Dreissena polymorpha; assembly: GCF_020536995.1. Lineage (NCBI taxonomy): Eukaryota > Metazoa > Mollusca > Bivalvia > Myida > Dreissenidae > Dreissena > Dreissena polymorpha. The sequence continues at coordinate 152,092,458 of NC_068356.1, read as the reverse complement.
GATCTGGGGTATATTGTTTTTGGCCTGTCACTCTGTCATTCTGTCCCAAAACTTTAATAAGGTTGGTCATAACTTTTGCATTATTGAAGATAGCAACTTGATATTTGGCATGCTTGTGTATCTCACGGAGCTGCACATTTTGAGTGGTGAAAGGTCAAGGTCATCCTTCAAGGTCAAAGACTTATGTCAAATATATGGCTTCAAAGTGGTGCATTAGGGGGCATTGTGTTTGTGACAAACACATCTCTTGTTTCCGTTGGGAATGGGACTGATTACCGGATCCGATTTTGAATGGAAAAAAACACTGATAACCAATATTTCACCAATCTTGATGAAACTTAAAATATAGCGAGCTCACATGCAGACCTAGCTATATCATGAAATACACGCCCCTCGTATTTAAAAGTAGTGTACCAGTGATTTTTTTTGCTTTTATTTGTTATAGCCTGTGCCATTTGGATTGGGAAAATTAGCAGGATAAACCATGAAATTGGGAAAAATAGCGCGATAAACCATGAAAATGGGAAACATTAAGCATCATAAATATGATTATACGTAACAGAATTAAAATTGATTTTAAGTGCATGTTTAATAGCATTTAACATGAAGACAATATAATTTTAGTTAATATCCTTTCACATGCATATTAAACTTGCAATAATCTATAGATTCTTAAATACACCATATGATCATAATCTCTTTAAGAGTATTAATTTAATTCAGTATTTTTATGTCCCCCACCACTATAGTGGGGGATATATTGTTTTTGCCCTGTCTGTTGGTTGGTTGGTTTGTGTGTTTGCCCAAACTTTAACATTTTGCCATAACTTTTGCAATATTGAAGATAGCAACTTCATATTTGGCATGCATGTGTATCTCATAGAGCTGCACATTTTGAGTGGTGAAAGGTCAAGGTCATCCTTCAAGGCCAAAGGTCCAATATATAGCTTCAAAGCGGCGCAGAAGAGGACATAGTGTTTCTAACAAGACAAACACATATCTTGTTTTAAATTAATATCATATGGGGAAAACATTAACAAATATTAACAAACATGCTTAAGTGTTCTTGTTGTGTTAATGATGTATTAAATGGAGTTAAAATAATATATTTAATTTGTTTACCTTTCAATATCTTGCGCTTGACAACCTCAGTTCAATGCTTTATCAGTAAACTGTACAGCGTGACAAACATAATTAATACGGAATATTACGCTAGTCAATTGTTCCAAGAGTTTGTATCACTCGAGTTGCTTATGTGATGATGTATCACACGAGAGGCGGAGCCTTGAGTGTGATGCGAAATAGCACAAGCCACGAGAGTGATACAAACACTTGGAACAATTGACTAGTGTAATATTCCTTTTATTATATACAACAACTAACGAAAACAGTTAACAAATGTATTTTTTACTTTAACAAAACTGACAAAACAATGACTAAAACGGTACGCCATAGTTTATTTAAGACGCGTATGAATACAGTTTATGTAAATTAACGTGTAAACATTCGAACCGGGAAAACACAGGTTTCCGACACGCTTACCTTAATGCCATCGTTAATCCAATTTTCATAACATATTAAGTTGACAACTTTAATCCGATGCTTATAACAAAAACGTTTAAACGATATGCACTTCCACTTCTATCTTCCATGTCTTTATCGAAACTTAGTTTAAACCACACTATTTTATTGTATTCCTATCGAAATATACATTTATGCATGATAAACACACACTCCAAAATACGTTTTTAACACATAGTTTACTGTTAAAAAACACCACGTCCGACATGTCCTTACAGAGTTAAGATAAAACTATTGTGTTTTGTCACAGAAATGACGTCACACGATGTACTACGTAATATATTTCGTAATATAAAATATTTCTATTTTCGGTGCGTGTAATGTGACGTCATTAAATGGGTTGAAGTAGTCCGGCTAGTATGGTAATACGGAATTGGAAACAGCGAGTAGCGTAATACGGGATTTTTTATTTCAACGATTGATACAACCTGTATTTTGTTAAAAGCATTAAACAGGTATATAATAAAGCAGAATATGCATATGAATCTGAGTATACACAGATCGACTAACATAAAAATCAAATCATGTTTGTCTCTTTCCATTTTCGAACGATACTCATCTTAAATGCTTTAAGTTTGTGAGTAGACTGAACTCCAATTTTCCAACACTGGGTTCCGTGACTCACATTCACTGTGCAGATTTCTAATAAATATTTGTGGTTTTTATCTCAAAACGTAGTATTTTGCATTAATTGACACACCTATTAAATTATTCCCTAATAACCATATGATATCCGTTGTTAATTTGAATGTTATTTATTATTTTCGCCTTTCATCGCAATTTCTCGTCTGCTTGCCGCCATCTTGGATGTATGCAAAAACAGTCGTGCTCACTCCAGAAACATCGACTATCGTCGGTATCCTCCACTATATAGAAAAAGATGTGTGAATACTGGATAGCAATGTAAAATCGTATATATTCAGCTACATTTGCGAACCAATACGTAAATCAGTTGTCGTTTGGCGACGACTCGACAAGCTCGATCGGCACTCGTTCTACTACTACTATGACATTATCGCTAAATGACATTGTAATCTTATTGGGTTTATTGGCAAAATTTGTCTTTTTTGGGGAAATTTTGGTCAGATTTTTGGGGGAAAACATCGATTTTTTCAATGGGAAGCAGCCGAATATTGGCGGTAATTTTAGGCAAAAAAAATCACTGTATACACATACTTTTAAACTTTCTCATTCTCTGATCAATGATAGAAATTTGTACAAGCTTGAATGCTAATGTACAGATAAATTTTGAATAAGACTAACTGAGATTCTCGGTTTTATATCGGAGCTTCTTTTAACCAGTCTAGGATGCAGCCTTAAGCCCCCCTTTTAGATGGAAATATAATTAATTTTGAAATAGTAGATTGAAGAAGTACATGGGTAAATGATCGATCAAGAGCAGTTTTAGCATTAACAAATTTATATAAATTTGAGTCGCGCTTTGTGAAAATAGGGTACCATGATCTCGCATAGTGTTGTTCCAGATTAGGGAAATCAGGAAAGACATTTTCCGCTTGTATGGTATTTTACTTTTGTTTAAAGGAAGTCTTTCGTTAGCAAAAATCGGGTCTAATTAGAAGGTGTCGTCCCTGATTAGCCTGTGCAGTATGCACTGGCATTTCTGAGATGGCGCTTTACCCACAAGCATTAAGCCCTGTTTTCACATAGCTCATATTTATGTTGATATAATTGTTTGTGTTGCAGGTACTACAGGTGGCAGAAAAAAATGCTGAAAATATATTTATTGTGTTGGATTATTTTGGGGTTACAATTATGGGATGTGTTATGTGTAAGAAGGAAAGACTGTTATCATTACATGTGTATAATGTTGTGTGTTGCAGGTATTACCGAGGGGCAGTGGGCGCCCTGCTGGTGTACGACATCGCCAAGCACCTCACATATGAGAACGTGGAGCGTTGGCTGAAGGAGCTGCGGGACCACGCCGACAACAACATCGTCATCATGCTGGTTGGCAACAAGAGCGACCTGCGACACCTGAGGGCGGTGCCTACGGACGAGGCAAAAACATACGCTGGTAGGTGTTTGATGGGAGATTTTTCCTTGCACAGACCTCATAAATTAAGCTTTTAATGCAAAAACATACGGGGATAGGTGTTTGCTGTGGATATTACCTACTGGCGTACTGGGAAACCGGGCTTGTTGCGGGTGCGTCAAGAGGGGGTATATTGTTTTGCACATGTATGTCGGTCGGTTGTTGAGCATGTGTCAAACTTTGTCCCAGATTAACCTGTGCACTCCAACTAGGCTAATCAGGGATGACATTTTTCACTTGTATGAAAAACTTTGTTTAAAGGATGTCGCTTACAAACGAAATATTTTACAAACGGTAATGCAGTGAAAGTCGAAGTGTTATTACCAAAGTTCCTGGTTATTAGATTTGGGTATGGAGGGCGTTTAGCTTCAAACAGGTGGTTTATGTTAAATAAGCTGACATGGGGAGATCTATTTTGGGGATTGTACAATATAAATTAGGCCTAACAAAAAAATATGTTTGTTTCCACTGACATGGCCTAAAAAATTAGGGTAGGTAGGTAGGCAAATAATTTTATTTTTAAAAATATTTTTTTATAGAAAATGTCGTACATGGTGCATCTTCTTCTCATTTTTTTGTGTATAACTGTATGTACAATAAATTTGATGATGTATGTAATGCAATATGGCTTTATTTAAACGCTTTAATGAAATAAAAACTTGCTGTTCATTAATTTTGCATTTGTTGCTTTCCTTATTTCCGAGTTAAATGTTGACTTCTGGCAGCGGCTTTAATAGTCCATTTTATTACCAATAAAAGGCATTACTAAAGTCGCAGTAAGCTTGACCCTCAGTGTCTATAGGAATTCAGTGTTGTTATACTTTCCGTTCCTTTGGAATCATGGAGTATATACTATATTATTTATAATTTATAATATATTTAATAGCCCAAAAGCCATGCTTGGGGGACGCGAGTGGTGTTGCATGTAACATTATCACCATGAACAGACCCAATCAAACTGGGTGTGCTATTATATTTCTTGGATGCAGTTTATGCTTCCAAAGGACCACATTTTCAGATTATATTATGTTCTGGTGTCGTGAGGTCTATCTACCAGGGCTAGCGCTGTCCCAAAATTTCTTTGAGCCGACCAGCTGAGCTGCGCGAAAACTGGTTTTGAAATAATTATATACACATTTACTATCAACTTGTTTATATTCTTTTAATGACAACAAGGGCATATCACATATCATAATGTAACATACATTTTTCAATATACAAATAATTAGTATGGTACTTGTCAAAGTACAAACATAAGTTATTTTATAGATGAACATTTAATAGGGGTGTCGATTGTTCCAAATTTGAAATCCTGAAAATTAGGCCGGGGGTCTTGGAACCGCAGCCGCAGGAATCCAACAGGAATAAAGGGCAGATCCACCAACCCATCCATAGCCTTTACTAATTGTTCTTTTTTATAGTCTTTCCAATTGTATTTTCAGGTGAATACAATTTAAAATATTATAAACCACACCGTCCGTATCACCGCATGTGCATTCGTCATTCTATTTCTTCTATAAAGAACTTCGAAAATAAATTATAATCGACGAAAAATAATTACTGTATCCGAAAACGACAGTCCGAAAAATTGTACGCGTTTGCCACATTAATTAAAATGTGCATATCGTTTGACTGCAGACATTGCAAAACCTAGCAAATATACAATTTGGTTGCCATATTGCTTTACAATAGCATTTTTGTGGGTAAAAAACAACTTAATTATCACCTTTTAATTTCAAACGATAATCGGCAAAAAGGTGTAACATCGTCGAAATAGAACTAATTATTTAATTATCATCCTTTAATTCAGATCGATATTCGGGAGAAAGGTGTTAAGTAATCAGCTTAGAAATAATTTATTTATTGGTACGCTTCTTTTGATTTGCTAATCTTTAAATACGACGTTTGCCATCGGCCGCTATATTGTTGGCAGACGACAAGATCAACTGACTGTGTATTCCAAGTGTACAGTGTCTGCGCATGAATGACCCAATATCATGTGTGAGCAAACTCATTGCTGATTGGCCAGCTACCACGTGCGCTTCAATAACAATAAAAATGATATGCGGATAACGTAGACAAGTTTGACAAGTTTATTGACCGTCGCCGAAAAATACGCGGTCCGATTTTTTTCGAATTTCGGGCTCAAAAAAGATTAGGACCGGCGGCAAAAAATTAGGTAGGGTCGGGCCACCGTAAACAAACAATAATTTTTGTTACGCCTTAGCTGTGCTCTGTGAAAATGGGGTTTAATGCATGTGCATAAAGTGATGTCCCAGATAAGCCTGTGCATTAGAACACTTGAATTGTGTCCTGTATCCATTTTGTTTGTGAGCATTTTTCATGAGATGTTATACAAGAAAGCATTAAGTTAGCAGGAAATTGTAGTTAGGATTTATCCCAGTTCAAGTTCATAACAAATGTTTTAATCTGAGTTGTAATTCATGATTTGTTCATGCATAAAGGTCCATGTTTGCTTAATGTTTGCAAATCATGGCTTATTCTTTTTCATCCATTGCTTACATGAATTGTTTGCAGTTTTTCCATATTATTCAGGACTGGAAACTGGTATTTCATAGCAAATCATTCATTTGCAGTTTAATATTTGTCACGGTACCATTTAGTTTCTGATTATGTTTTGCTCGGATTTCCTGACTTCATGTTGTTATTTTCTTGATTGCAGAGAAGAACACATTGTCCTTCATAGAAACCTCTGCTCTAGATTCCACAAATGTTGAGACAGCCTTCCAAAATATATTAACAGGTAAGAAGAGTTGAACAAAGTTACTGAAGCGACTGAAGAAGTGAAAAAAGATGACATCCTTCTACATGATCCTCGCTCTAAGAAAACGGGGCTTAATATAAGAGCGTAAAGTGTCATCCCAGGTTAGCCTGTGCAGTCTGCATAGGCTAATCAGGGACATCACTTTCTGTGTAAACTGAATTTTTCGCTAAGAATATATGTCCTTTAAATGAAAAATTCAATAAAAGCAGGAAAGTTTCTTATAAGCCAGTGCAAACTGCACAGATCTGGGAAAACATTTTATGCCATGCATTAAGCCCTGTTTTCCTAGAGGGTAGCTCATGGGTTCAACAAAGCCATTATATTTGTTATCAGTTTGCTTGACACTATAAATCCTGTATGCTGATATGAAACTTTGAATAAACAAGGTGTTATGCTGTTTGCTGCTCATCAGTTTCTAAGGGTTATAAATGATGACTTTAAAACTTGAATCTAGTAAAAAAGGGTTTTTTATTAAATTTAACTTTCTAAGGGACTGCAAATACAAAAAATTATGTATCTAAGTGGGAAAGGACAGCAATATTTATGGTTGCAATACAGCTATTGTCCTATAAGAACTTACTACTCCTACTGGATCAAATCAGTGTTCATTTTTAGCTGGACTATTATATATGAAATATATATAGTGGAGCTATCCTACTCGCTCCGGCGTCAGCTTCTTTACCAACATGACCCCAACCTATGAACAAGACCAGACAACTGTATCAAGCATTTTGTAAGAATTATGGTCCTTTTTTCACTTAGAATAAGCCTATTATTGATAAATCTTTGTTAAAGTTTGCGTACCACCTCAAATATTTTCAATGTCCCTTGACATATTGCTTACATATTTTGCAAACTTCTTTACCAACATGACCCCAATCTATAAACAAGAGCAGACAACTGTATCAAGCATTTAGTAAGAATTATGGCATTTTTTATGCCCCCTTTCGAAGAAAAGGGGGCATATAGTGATCGGACTGTCCGTCTTTCTGTCACACTTTGCGTTTAGGTTTCGAAAAATGCTCATAACTTCTATGTCCCTTGAGATATAACCTTCATATTTGGTATGTATGCGTATATGGACAAGGCCTTTCCATACGCATAAAAAAATTTACCCCTGTGACCTTGACCTTGAACTAAGGGTCCGCGTTTAGGTTTCGAAATCTGCGTTTAGATTTTGAAAAATGCTCATAGCTTCTATGTCCCTTGATACATGTATATAACCTTCATATTTGGTATGCATGTGTATATGGACAAGGCCTTTTCATAGGCACAAACAATTTTACTCCTGTGACCTTGACCTTGAACTTAGGGTCCGCGTTTTGGTTTCGAAATCTGCGTTTAGGTTTTGAAAAATGCTCATAACTTATATGTCCCTTGAGATATAACCTTCATATTTGGTATACATGTGTATATGGACAAGGCCTTTCCATACACACACAAATTTTGACCCCTGTGACCTTGACCTTGAAGTTAGGGTCCGCGTTTAGGTTTCGAAATCTGCGTTATGGTTTTGATAAATGCTTATAACTTCTATGTCCCTTAAGATGTAACCTTCAAATTTGGTATGCATGTGTATATGGACAAGGCCTTTCCATACGCATACAAATTTTGACCCCTGTGACCTTGACCTTGAACTTAGGGTCCGCGTTTAGGTTTCAAAATCTGCGTATAAGTTTTGAAAAAAGCTCATAACTTCTATCAATCATTTATAGGGGGCATAAGTCATTCTATGGTGAAAGCTCTTGTTCCATTATAATATGCATATTACTTTAGTTACACTGCCATAACTTCTTTATTTATGATCAGATTTCATTAATACTTTGACAAAACAACACTTAACTGAATACCACAGTGGATTCCACCCAAGCAATACCCCACGCCCCAACCCAGAATCCCTGCCCCTCCTCCTCCTCCCAAATTTTTTTTGTTATGCCTCCTTTTCGATGAAAAGGCGGCATATAGTGATCCGACTGTCCGTCTGTCTGTTTTTCCGTCACACTTTGCGTTTAGGTTTCGAAAAATGCTTATAACTTCTATGTCCCTTGAGATATAACCTTCATATTTGGTATGCATGTTTATATGGACAAGACCTTTCCATGCGAACAAAAATTTTACCCCTGTGACCTTGGCCTTGAACTAAGGGTCCGGGTTTAGGTTTCGAAATCTGCGTTTAGGTTTCAAAAAATGCTTATAACTTGTATGTCCCTTGAGATATAACCTTCATATTTGGTATGCATGTGTATTTGGACAAGGCCTTTCAATACGCACAAAAAATTATACCCCTGTGACCTTGACCTTGAATTTAGGGTCCGCGTTTAGGTTTAGAAATCTGCGTTTAAGTTTCGAAAAATGCTCATTACTTCTATGTCCCTTGAGATATAACCTTCATATTTGGTATGCATGTGTATATGGACAAGGCCTTTCCATACGCACACAAATTTTGACCACCTTGACCTTGAACTTAGGGTCCGCATTTAGGTTTCGAAATCTGTGTTTTTCCTGCAAAGATACGGGTATACAAGAATGCTATTTGATTCTGATAAAAACTTTATTGAAACTTGTATCTGTTTCTCTTGCAGAGATATACAAAATAGTTTCACAGAAGCAGATCAAGGACAACCCTGACGACGACAATTCACCGTCAAACAATGTTCAAACCATCACGGTGGCTCCCACTGACAATAGCTCTGGCAATAAAAAGTCGTGTTGTAATTCGTAAACTGTTGCCCCCATCCCTTGCATCAATGAGCCGTGCTCTGGAGAAACTGGCATAATGCTTGTGCGTAAAGTGTTGTCACAAATCAACCATTGACTAAACACTTTACACTTTTATTGAATTTTTAGCTTAAAGGAAGTCTTTTCTTAATGAAAGTATAGGCGGAAGTGTCTTTCCTGATATGCCTGTGAGAACTGCAAGGGCTAATCAGGGACGACACTCCTGACTTTGTGGAATTTTGCATTTAACAAGAGTCTCTTTAAAACTAAAATCCAGTTTAGAGAAAAAGTGTTTTCCCTGATTAGCCTGTGATCACTGAACAGTCTTATCTGTGACGACACTTAACGCATGTGCATTGAGCCCAGTTTTCTCAAAACAAGGCTCTACTGTGGGTGGAATGTTGGGCCCAGCAGGTGTGTGTGATGAAAGGGGAGACAGCTTTTATTTGACCTCAACGGGGAAGGATTTGCGATGAACAACAAACACTATTTGATAATGACATTCAAAAGACGGATAAGGAAAGAAAAATATATCGAAAATCTGGCGTTATTTAAAGTATATCCATTTGGCAACAGTTTTAACCCATTTATGCCTAGCGTCTAGAAAAAAGGCCTTGGCAAACAGCATAAACCCAGATGAGACGCTGCATGCTTTGGTGTCTCATTGTGGTCTGCGCTGTTTGCTGAAAGGAATTTCTGTAAGAAATATTCTAAATATAAAAATAAATATACTAGACATCCCTAATTTTGGAAATAATTTGATCCAATTTAAAAGTATTGGAGAGTCCACTAGGCATAAATGGGTTAAGGCACAACAAACTTAAATATACATATGATGATGTAACTGTTTATGTACGCATTTCAGTTTGCACCTTTGAGTTTTTAGTGTTTTTCAAATACATTCTAAGGAACACATGCATGTATAACTAAATTTCGTATAGCTGATATTTCAAGATAAATCAAATGATAACAGCTATGTTAATAGTCATGCATAAGAGGCATAAAGTACTATGTGTTGCATTATCATTTGTATTGAGTGTCTTTACTATGTTATGTAATGGAAAATGTCACACGAATATTACACTGAATTCTGTATCTATATTGTTGCTTTTTGAAGTTTTTACAATTTACCATTTTATTACAGTCAGAGATGGTATTTCATTGTTTTGTTGATACTAATGTGAGCTTTTCTTTGTGCATTGTGTTGTAATGCATTAATCTGAATTCTAAGACATTTATTTAACGACTTTTGTGATAGTAAAAAATTGATGCAACTGTAAGTGAAGTCAAATAAAAATTCCTTAAAACTGTTTCATATCCTCGTTATAGCGATTTAAAAGGGTAATTTACCTCAAGATCAATATCATTGTGTTCTATACTGTTAAATAATTATGTATTCAAACTGATCGCTTTAATTTATAGAAATAATATATGTTTTCATAAAGTTTTATCTACTGTCATGAGATTGGTTAATTATCTTTGAAAATTTCATTATGTATTTAAACAAATACTGATTACACATCTCATTATGTAAATTGTAATGTGTAAAAGTATTAACGTCATGAAATCTTTACTCCTTCTAGAGCTCTTTGCTTGTTGCATACTGTTCCTGTACAAATACATGTGTTAGCTAACCCATTGTGATATATTTGTACATATTGAAGACAGAACTTTGAAAGGAAATGTATTTTATTATAAACTTGTAAACATTTTTCTCTCTTTTTGTCAAGGACAAAAAATCTGCCCTTTTTTATTGTCTTATACTGTATCCAAGTGTAAACATGTATTAAATGCATATTTTTCTCTTCGTTTACTTCCATTATTTTATTTTGCATTCAATATCATTGTTACACCATTTATTAGCATACAGCTCAGAAACAATTGTGGGGATTTGCAGACTTTTTCTGAAACAAAATATGACATTAACTTCAGACAACTATAAAATGTTATTTGTTTGGTGTTCTTGAATCTGTGGTGGTTCTATTCTTTCAATGCATGACTTTTAATGAACAAGATTTGGCCGAACTTAATAATAATTGTTTGGGAAAACAAGACCCATCATGCTTATTATCGTAGAATCATTTACATTGAGAGAGAAAAAGTGGTCCAATTAGCGTTTAAAGCTTAGCTATCTGTGAAAAGTGTGTTGCTGAAAAGACACATCAAAAGTGTGGACCTATGGAAAACAAAGTAATCCTTATCCATTTTTAAAAAAAACGGGGAGAGGGGAATTCCGTTGGATGTTGCTTATCCCAAACAATTGTTTTAAAATGACCTGATGTTTCTTTTTTGTCAAACATATACTTGTGCTATCTAACGTTGTGTTATCTTCTATTTCTGTGCATTGGTCTGTAAGAAACCATTCTGAGCCGTGCTGTTGGCAAAAACAGGGTTTAATGCATGTGCGTTTAGTATTTTACCAGATTAGACTGAGCAGTCCCTATAAGCTAAACACGGACAACATTTTCCTCTTACTCAGGATTTTTGTAAAGAAGACTTCTAACTGTTATAAACTGTTGTCCACACACTGCCACAGGCATATCTGGGATGACTCTTTCTGTCTAAACTAGATTTTCATGAAACTTCTTGTTAACAAGGAAATCCAAAATTGCAGATTGTCCTATGAAGTCAGCACAGGCTAACATGGGACAATATGAAGTCAGCACAGGCTAACATGGGACAATATGAAGTCAGCACAGGCTAACATGGGACAATACTTTCTGCACCTGCATTCAGCCCCGTTTTCGAAGCGCAACTCATTTCATTTAACAGTTAAATAAGAGTTGGGTGTTAGTTTGTCTGTATAGAGTGACAGTGTTTGTGTGAACAATTCTTTTACATGTTTGCTTCAAACCATATCAGTATGGGCCGTGTATGAAATTCAAACTAGTTCATATTTATAAATGGTAATGAACACTTATTATAAGAAATAAAATACGAAAAGAAATTGCGTTTTTTTTTGTGACTTGATAAGTCTATGAGATTTTATCTTTGTGACTTGATGAGTCAATGAGATTTTATCTAATATTGTGTATGAATTGTAAATACCAAGTAAAGAAAATATTTGAAATTCTGATTCTCATCCATTAGTTAACTTTTCATAGTTCATATCAGAAACTCTATGAAAACTGGTATTTCTGCTAATGTACATGAGGATCAAAATAAAAGTCCTCAATTCATGGGGTTTTATGTATTGTTATGCCAACTAAAGTAACCTCTTGTATCAATTTCTTGAAAATGTATGCGACAGAGGTGCATTGCTCACAATAAGGTCTATTGTCCGTGTGAATAAGACTTCTTCAATTGTGCTTTGGTTTTTCAGAGTTGACAACAAAAGTCCCATGTAATTTACATTAGATATATTATTGAAAGATGGTCACCGGTACATTTCTTCAGAACTGAGACTGTTGAACCATCTGCATTGTGTTAATGTGCTTAAGTTGTCATTTAAATCATTTAGTTTAAACCTATTTATTTTAGCTCCATTGCGTCGAAAGCCTTAGGCTTATATAAACGCTCTCGAGTCCGTTTCCTGGGCCTAGAACCAGTACTTGGTGTCTTTGGGGGTAATCTAAAGAACGCTCCCACGGTGGGGATCGAACCCGTGACCTCCCGGTCGCAAGGCGGACACCATATCCATTACACCACGGCGACCTTAAATCATTTGATCTGGGCCAACAGGTCATGTGCAGTCTGCACGTCTAATCAGAGACCACAATTGTCACTTACAATGGACTTTTGTTCTGAAGAGGCTTCCTTTCAACAACATAAACCAGACCCTGGTACGACTGGTGTGTGGTTTAAATAAAGTTAATGGCGAATGTCGAACAATGCTAATAACCAGTATTATAAGAAATTGTATTAAAACACATCTTAACCATTCATTTTCTGTACTTTTTAAGAGGCTTTTTACTTCATAAGAAATAGAAAATCTTAAGAATTGCAACTTAAAACAAGATATGTGATTGTCAGAAACACAATGTCCCCTTTTGTGCCACTTTGAAGCTATGTAATTGACCTTTGACCTTGAAGGATGACGACCTTTCACCACTCAAAATGTGCAGCTCCATGAGATACACATGCATGCCAAATATCAAGTTGCTATCTTCAATATTGCAAAAGTTATTGCAAATGTTAAAGTTGGGGCAAACCAACAGACATGGCAAAAACAATATGTCCCCCCACTATAGTGGTGGGGGACATAAAAAAAAATTGAACATTATTTCCTGTGTTTACAGTTCATACTTCTGGCGAAGGCATAGGCTGAAACAGCAGTCTTTAAATAATGAAACAACTGACATGTAGTGTGAAATATTTAATTGAGCATTCCGCTTGTTATCCTTTGTATGCCTCAAGAGTTCTTGATTATCGTGTGTATGTACTTGTTGTTTGGCATTTAACTATATGGACTGTCTTTCTGTAGCTTGAAATGGTTGGAAAGACTTAACAAGGGAGACAATTACGTATTGAAAAGCATATCAAGCATAATTAGCAGTGTAAGAGTTATCTGTAAATGATCAAACATTTCTAGTAAAATACCAAAATATTGTGTAAGAAATGATCCCCTATAATATACCTATAGCTGTGTGAACCATAGTGGCTCTGGACTTTGTACATTATTGATAATGCCATGCACATATACTAACAAACAGCATTAGTTGTCATGGTCTGCAACATGGTACAAACCCTTCTCAACTCGGTAACCAGGGTTCTTCTTGCATTCCTGGCACATATGAGCTTTGTTGGTACGATTTACTATCTAGTATTCCAGCTCCCCCCCCCCCCCCCCCCCAACAGTAAAAGGCCTCAACAACATTCAACATTGAATACATTTCAATAAAAAACTTATCACCTGTAAATAATGGCTTTATTTTTCAATTATCCCAATTTGTAAGTCTTGTATTACTAGTATGTAAGTTTGATAGGTAGATTCTCTATGCACATGTCAGATGCTCTTATATTGCAGCTTCAGAAGCAGGAGCACCTTGCACGTTTGAAATACAGACAAAAATGTCATGTGTTTTAATTTTTAAAAAATTACAACACATTTTAAATTCAAGTTTATTTTACTCATGATGTTTGAGCCGTGCCCTATGTAAACGGGCATAACAAATGCATAAAGCGTCCTTTTATGTTACTTTTTTTCGTTTTATGTCTAAAATCCATTTTAGGTTGAAAGTGTCATCCCTGATAAGCCTGTGCCTTGATTAACCCTTTGCCACTCAGAGCCAAAGTGGAAATGGCTATGTGCAAACAGCATAAAACAAGAACAGCCTGCGAGAAACTCACAGCCTGCAAGAAACTCACAGCCTGTTCAGGTTTTATGCTGTTTGCTGCTCATCAGTATTTAAGGGTTGGAGATTAATCCTCGAAAACTTGAAACTAGTAAGAAAGGTCTTTAATTAAATACTAATACAACATTCTATAAAGGGACAACAAATGCGTGAAAATATGTATCCAAGTCTTAAAGGGTTAAAGTCTAAAATCCATTTTAGGTGGAAAGTGTCCCTGATTAGCCTATGCCTAAACGAACTTGCATCAACCCTGTTCTCACAGAGTGAGGCTCACTGATTTTGTGAAACATTGGTTGTTTGTATTAAACATACTATTTATATCAATCTAACCTCCTACAAAAATGACCTAATCTGAATGGCTTAGAGTGGTCACGTGCCCAAGGTGTATTTTCCATACACCCCTGAGTAAATTCCATACATCCAGAGTAGTCAAGTAGTCAGTTGAGATATAATCTTTACACCGTTAGTAACTTACACCCTCAGTACTTTCATACCATACATGAGCTGCACTCTCGTATGGTATGAAATTACTGACTGTATATCCCATGCACCATCAGTTACTAACAGTGTCACTAATAATCCCCTGCAAAAGGATATAGAGGCGTTGACCGTCATAATAAATTTAAATTTGTGGGGATATACATTCTATGAATTTGCTTGTTACTGACAGGTGTGTTCTTAATACTTTTTATGTCCCCCACTATAGTAGTGGGGGACATATTGTTTTTGCCCTGTCTGTCTGTTGGTCTGTTTGCGCCAACTTTAACATTTTGCAATAACTTTTGCTATATTGAAGATAGCAACTTCATATTTGGCAAGCATATGTATCTCATGAAGCTGCACATTTTGAGTGGTAAAAGGTCAAGGTCATCCTTCAAGGTCAGAGGTCAAATATATGTGGCCAAAATCGCTCATTTTATGAATACTTTTGCAATATTGAAGATAGCAACTTGATATTTGGCATGCATGTGTATCTCATGGAGCTGCACATTTTGAGTGGTGAAAGGTCAAGGTCATCCTTCAAGGTCAGAGGTCAAATATATGTGGCCCAAATCGCTTATTTTATGAATTCTTTTGCAATATTGAAGATAGCAACTTGATATTTGGCATGCATGTGTATCTCATGGAGCTGCACATTTTGAGTGGTGAAAGGTCAAGGTCATCCTTCACAAGGTCATCCTTCAAGGTCAAACATCATATAGGGGGACATTGTGTTTCACAAACGCATTTTGTTTCTTGTGTGGTGTTAAAAGATATAATTACAGAACAGCCACTTAATGTCTCTCATCAGCCATTTCAATAACTTGTCAAACAAGAGCTGTGTTTGTGAAACACAATGCCCCCTTTTGCATCGCTTTGAAGCCGCACAGCAGCACAGGTGGTTAGCGTGTGGCTATGATATTAACTAGTGAAAACATCATTTTGAATGATAAATAATCATATTATAGCGGAAAATCAACTTTTCTGAAAAAAATATTTCACTATCAAATATATATATATATACGTTAACCACCTGTGCACGGCAGCTATTTAAGGAAAAAAAATGACCTTTGACCTTAACATTTCACAACTCACAGCTTCATGAGATACACATGCATGCCAAATAACAAGTTGCTATCTTCAATATTGCAAGTTATTGCAAAACTTTAACCAAGGTTAAAGTTTTGGGACACACACATACAATGACAGACAGACAGGCCAAAAACAATATATCCCCGATCATTCAACCCGGGGCATAAAAATATGATCATATGAATGCAGAGCAAACCTGAATAGGATTATGTTGTTGTTGGGTTTTTGTGTGAAAGTTTGTATTAGTTTGCTTTCTACAGTAATGTTGTCTTGAATGAAATAATTGCTTAATCTCTGAATGTAGTTGAACATTTATATATGTACATTACAATTAAACACTTTTGAGGTGTCCTTGAATTTCGGTAAATAGATTAATTGTTAATATTAAATGCATCAATTCAATATAATCCATAGATGTACCAGGATAGGGTTGTTTTAAGAGCCTTGTCCTGGGAACACATCTTAATTGAAGTGGGTAAAATGTCAACCAAGATTAGCCTGTGAAGTCCGCATATGTCTTATCAGGAACTGCATTTATGCTTTTTTTTTCATTTACATTTTTTCTTAGCCAATATCCAGTTTAGGCGGTGTCTTCCCTGATTTACCTGTGCAGACTGCACAGGCTAATCTTAAGATGAATTTATGGACATGCATTTAACCCAGTTTTACCAGATGGAGATTCATTATACTGTGGTTAAATGGGAAAACAAGAGCTGTGTTTGTAAAACACAATGCCCCCTACTGCATCGCTGTGAAGCCATATATTTGACCTTTAACCTTAAAGGACGACCTTGACCTTTCACCACTTAACATGTGCAGCTCCATGAGACACATGCATGCCAAATATCAAGTTGCTATCATCAATCTTGCAAAAGTTATGACCAAGTTTTGGGACAGACACACACATACAATGACAGACACATACAATGAGAGACAGACAGAAAGACCGCCCAAAAACAATACCCGTGATCATTTGATCCATGGACATAAAAATATTCACAAATCTCCATATATTTAACATTTTATTCATGAAAAGGAATATATAACTAGAATTCCCAGTACTTGTCATTCAATATTGTTAACACAATTCTTACAGTAAGTTTAATCAGTGCCGAGGTCAAAGATCTATGAATGTTTAAGTTCACGAGTATGTATTCTATTGAAACAAATTCTAGCACTTTTAAAACGCCAATATGAATACAAACTCAGACAAAAAACATTTCAGAATTTGATCAAGTCACCAGTGAAGTTATCACCATTAGACACATAACTGATGCACATAAATAACACATAATCTAAATCTATTTTTGCAACCTTATACTGTGGAAGAAAAATACTGGAGCGTTGCATGGGAATCTTACGTATCTACTTATATAAAATAAGTTTTAAGATTTCATACAAGTTTTCATTTCAAAGTATTACTCACGCTAATGTTTCAGAAATCCCAGTCATACATCCCTCTTCATTCCAAATGCAAACACATACAAAATGGATCTTAACAACATCTGATTCTAAAGGTTCATTCTGTCCAGTACAAAAACCATGCTGCCACCAGACTGTCTAGTGTCCCATGAATTTAAGTCGCAATTTTGGTAAAACGGGCTTAAAGCATGTACGCAAAGTGTCATCCCAGAGATGAGCGATTCAGAGAAGACACATTCCGCTTTTTTGGAATTTTTCGTTTAAAAGGTCTCTTCTAAACGAAATCCAGATAAGGCGGAAATTGTTGTCCCTGATTAGCCTGCCCGGACATTTTGCACTCGCTTTAAGCCCAGTTGTTCTCAAAACAAGGTTCTAATGGCCCGTAACAGTCCTTTTTTACCCATAAAAACTTTTTTTTCCACCAATTTAAGTTTGTTGACGTTTATTCTCCCCAAATACATTGATTACTATGAACTTCAAACCCTCGACTTAATCAAATACTTTGAAAGTATGAAATTTGCAGCAAATATCTCAAATACTTAGCAAAATATCTATGGCCTTAACAAATGTGAATATCGTTCTCTGATAAATGGTACATGTGCTTATGGCATTCGTTTCAAATAATTGCATTTATCAACTTTTCAAAATGCAGATATAAATACATAGTCATTTGAGATCATATGCCAAAAAAAGTTTATGTCACTAACAGCCAAAGTTAAACAGAAGTACAGTATAAGCATCTATGCAAATTTGGATGTTACAAGTGTTTCAGTAATGGGGAAATCAAGAAGTCAATTAATAATATATACTTTTGATTATGATGGCTAGGGGGAAAACAAATGGTATAAGTTTATTTTCTATGTTTAAAAATATAAGCCATACTATTCATATCAGCTTAAATAGTTCTTGTGAAATTCATTTCAATAATAGTATTTACAAGTAGCTTGTTTGCATATTAAAACTTACTTTTCTGAAAAATACCACTGTTTTTTAACACTATACCTTATGAAAATCTATCACAAATTAGTTGCCAAAGTATAAGATTGGTGAAGTTTAAACCAAGGCCATATGACATGCTCCACAATTGTGAATACATACGTGTATGAAGGAATATTAAAGGAAAATCTATACATATAATGTCCATTGTTTTCAGTCGAATTTTGCTGTTTTATGTTACTGCAGCAAAACACAAATATTTACATTCAAACATTTGCATAACGAATATGTTCAATGTGCTACAAATTTAACCCCTAATACAAACCTCTGATCTCTTATTGAGCTTTATTTACCCTTATATGCTAGTCACGTCTTTAATACATAGCACTGGTTGTAAGTTTATTACAAGGAGTGTCTTAACACTAGTTTAACAGGACCAATGTAAATTACATCACCTATTTTTTAAATTGTAGGAAATCTGTTTTTCTTAATCAACCCGACATACGGTAAAAATGTAAGGCAATAGACTTCATAAAATGTATTTATGTACAATAACCGAAATAATACATACAACTTGTTAAGCGAAAAGCAGAGAAGAACATGTTTCGTTTCATATGAAATAAGGCAACTACGTTTATTTTTTAAAAAGATTGTTTTCTATTTATTTTTTGTCTTTGGAATGTAAATGGACTTATTTGTGAATGTGTTACTTAGTTTTTCTCAACATTTATGTTTTCATAATCAAATATTTTAAGTTACAATCATAATCTGCCATTAAAGTTAAATAAAACATGCATGTATATTTTTTTACTGGGACCCAATTCATAACTTTACATCAAATGACATGAATGACATAACAGTTTGAAAAATCAATATAACATAGCAGCAAACCATTGGACAAGTGAATAACAATATACAAGAAATCTGCTGTAACTCTGTATTTTCTACAGAGACGAAGACCTGGTTTTGAACGGCTTGCGACCAATGTAAAAACTCCTTCTGTAAGTCGATGACATCACTGTAATGTGCACTATAGACCTCATAGTCATGAGGATGAAAATGAAAGGTGATCCATGATTGGATAGTTCTGATGAGAAAATGTCAATAGTTGCGTTATTGTCCAATGAAATGAGAGCTAACATGTTCATGAATCCTCCTCATCTTCATGTTTCCTTTTGGTGCCTCTCTGATCATCATCTGAAAAATGAAAACCAGCGAATTGAGAACAGCTCCTGGAGTTTAGAATCCAGTCAAGTGAGAACAGCTTCTGGAGTTAACAATCCAGTAAAGTGAGAACATCTCCTGGAGTTAACAATCCAGTCAGAACAGCTCCTGGAGTTAACAATCCAGTGAGAACAGCTCCTGGAGTTAACAATCCAGTAGTCATGAAAGCAGTCTCAGCACAGTTCTCCATAAAAATTTGATTAGCCAGTTATATTTTCAAAGTAGCCAGCAACTAAGAACTAATCAGGGAGTTTTTTTAATTGATATTTTGAGGGAAAAAGCCAGCGCTGAGACTGTTAGTAAGCGGTGAAATCAAAGGCTGCCTGTGTCTACGGAGAACACCGAGTCTCTGTTTAAGACACAATAGCATTGTACACCACACTGTGATACCAGCCTTGCTCTGAGGAAACAGGGCTTAACCCTTTGCATGCTGGGAAATTTGTCGTCTGCTAAAATGTTGTCTGCTGAATTTGTAAAATAAGCATTTTCTTCATTTTTTTTTCAAAGAATCAGAATAGCAAACAGTTTGGATCCAGATGAGACGCCACGTTTTGTGGCGTCTCATCTGGATCCAAACTGTTTGCAAAGGCCTTCACAATTCGGTTCCAGCACTGAAAGGGTTAACCATTTACCACTAAGATACGTATTTGTACATATTTGTAGTCCCTAAGAAAGTTGCATTTAATTAAAGACCCTTCTTACTAGATTGAAGTTTTAAAGGCTACAATTCCAACCTGTAGATACTGATGAGAAGCAAACAGCATAAAACCTGATCAGACTGCGAGTCATTCGCAGGCTGTTCTGGTTTTATGCTGTTTGCACATAGCCATTTAAACTTTGCTTTTGAGAGGGAAAGGGTTTATACACTTGGGTAAAGTGTTGGTAGTGTGGGTTACGTGTGGGTAAAGTGTGGGTAAAGTGTGGGTAAAGTGTGGGTAGTGTGGGTAAAGTGTGGGTAAAGTGACATTCCAGATAAGCCAGTGCAGTCCACAAAAATTAATAAGGGATGACACTTTCTGCATTAACTGGATTTTCACTTAGAAAAGACTCCCTTCAAACAAGAATTCAATAAAAGCATTAAGCTTAGTTTTCCCAGTACAAGGCTCAAATGATTTGGTTAAACTCATTACTGTTACTATTATTAGTATTTATAAGGTAAGGCAAATTCATAGTTTTTTAGTAATTACAGGGCTCGACATTAACTTTTGAAGCCCCTTGTCTAGTCCGACAAGTAGACCATAATTTCACTTGTCCTGACCAAAAAGCAACTTGTCCTGACCATTATATCTTATTCTGCTCAGTGCTTTGCAAAATAATAAAATAATACAAAATGCTCAAATCATAAAGACTTGAATCGTTCAAAATACATGTTAACATAATTGAAGGCAATTTCAATACAAAAAGAACTGGCTAGAAAAACAGGAAAACTCAAGATTATTGATTTTTAAACATTATACAAAGCCATAATACCTGACAAAAACTTGTGTGTTGCCAACATCAAACAGAAAATGTTAAAAGTGATGTATATGTACAGTACTTAACTGATATTTAAAAAAACAAAATCATTCTATACATAGAGAGGACATCACGACGTTAATTGTCTGAAAGATCGGTGTGTACCGGTGTCGTAAAATGCATATTCTTTACAAGGGAGAATAATCTTGTTATCTTGGCAAAGAAAAAAATGTTAAGGGTTGCTTCCCTTGTGAACAGAACAGTGTAGTACATGTATCACATGGAACTATCGGAATATCTCAGGTTTCGACGATAAAAAGTATACAAAATATACTCGAAAAGTTGAGTGATATCTCCACAGAAATAATGGCTTAAAAGGCATTCTTTCTAAGTTATACAATTTTATTTTATGCTTTCCGGTGGTTTATAGAAAAATATCAGTGAATTAAAAGTGATAATTTCACTGTTTCAAACAGTGAAAATTATCAGTGAAAATTATCGATAATTTTCATTATTTACTGTGAAATGACGTCATTTTTTGACGAAATGACGTCATCCTAGCGAAATTATTAGTGCTGCAACAATACGCCAAAAACTGTATTGCAATATATTGTCAGTTCAAAAACCCGTATTGCAATATATCGCAATATATTGCTAACTTGTACCAAAATTATAACTTGCCAATTACCCAATAATCCCATAAATTCCAATTTTAAAGCAAATTCTGGTAAATATTTACTATAAATGTGCTCAAGAATAATAAGAAACACAAACATTTGCAAATTTTCTTAAGCATCAAATACATTTTTGCAATTGTTACTATTTAAAGATGTGATGAAATAACGTCCAACCGGGGCGTTTTTCCCACTGAACACGCGTAATTCAGCTGACGTGATGTTCCCGTTTTTATACAACACAAAATACACCCATACTTTCCATGCGACGTTCTACATGTCTGTATAATTTTCGCGCGCTATTTTGAGACAAAGGATAAAGCACTTTTTATTTGACGCTAGAATTTTTTATTGTCGCGTTAGCATTCAAATTTGGAAGCGTATTTCCGAAATTCGGATTACAAATAATGCTCAAATCAGAATCGAACGAAACATTTACAGCTGTGCGCAATTAATTCAACGATAATCTGTTCAAAAGCATCGAATGAATGCTCCCATGTAACAACGCTACTCCGTATAATACACTTTTTAGAATGCTTTTTTTGTAAAAAATAATTTACCCTGCTTTGTTTTGTTTACCTTTTTATCATTATTTCGGATGGCTTTTCTGGACGAAATGTGAATGAATTTTTGTAAAAATTTTGTACCGGTATGATGAAAATCATATCGCAATACAATATGCGGATTGCGTATTGCGATATATACCGATATACCGGTATATTGTTGCAGCACTAGAAATTATTAAGTTAAACTCTTTAACAATGAATATAAACTGTGAAAAAAAAGCATAAAATAAAAAGAAAATGTGTTGGATTCGGTGGAATATCGATTTTAATTCACTCGTGACCATAGAAAATATATATTTTCACTCGTGGCGAAAATATTGTTTTCTATGATCACTCGTGAATTAAAATCGATAATCCACCGAATCCAACAAATATCCTCTATATAATGACCACTTGTCCCGTCGGACTAGCAAATTCTTTATTTACTTGTCCGGACTAACAATTTGGTTGTCCCGGACAGTCGGACTACCTTTAATGTCGAGCCCTGAATTAATGGGTGTAAGAGTAATACTTAAATAACATAATCAGAATTTTGTTTTTTCCTGTTAAATACACCAAATTTCCCATAAATACACATTAAAGTTAGAACAAAAATAAAATACATGCATGCAAATCAAACAATTACAGTCTTGACTAAAGGTAGCCTCTATCCTATAAAGATGTGGCAAATTTGAGATTTTATGTCTAATAACCACAGTTGTAACTCTCGGAGCGAATTTTCTCTTTTAAAACTGAAATTCTCTCCAATCTGGTAAATGTGTCCTGTCCTGTTGATTACTAATAAAAAACACACCTCTTCAGAGAAGGTGATTTTATTGGTGTAGAAACTGTTTTTGTTTTGTTTTTTCCCCATTTTGGGAATTGGGCCTGGTCCCTTTGCACTGGGAAAATTTGCGTCATTTTGACTTAATTTTGGAAATTTGTATTATTCATTTACATAGGATTACATGGGGTATCCAGGGTATGTGAACAGTTAACTTTTAATCAGTGTTTTAGGAATGGGGCAGAGTCCCTTTGACTTGGGAACATTCGTGGCCTTTGACTTGGGAACATTTGTGGCCTTTGACTTTGGAACATTCGTGGCCTTTGACTTGGGAACATTCGTGGCCTTTGACTTGGGAACATTCGTGGCCTTTGACTAACATTGGGAAATAAGTGTTTTTTGCTCTTTGCTAAAAAAACGATTCAAATTATGAAAGAAGTGTTGTTCAGTATTATTTTATATAAGATTGAACTGATATGGCTGGATGGGAGATGAACAAAATAATGATATATATATTTAAAAAAAAATCTTGGAAACCTTCAAAAGGGAATTTTTAGTTCTCATTTGGAAAAAATAAACACTTTTGTCAATTGGGAATGGGGCCGAATACTGGACCCGATTTTTAACGAAAAATAACACTGTAAATATCCTAGTTCTTATTTTTTTTGGTCACTAAAATATACTTTGGTTACTCATATTCCAACTTAACTGACAATAATACAAACGGTCACAGGTATTTTCAGAGGTTGCAATAAGACTCCAGGGCTCACAATGTAATGTGGCTTTATGACATTATAGTACTCTCTTCAAAACCTCATAAGGGTCTGACCAACATTCATGTTTTTGTATTCTTGTCAAGATTCGAACCTGGTCAAATATTCATACTTGTTACCAATTTGGTGTTGGGCAGCACCAGAACAATTGACTTAGTCTCCAAAAACCTGTAGTGGTTCCAACCCAGCTATTTTTCCTTACCATTTTGGGTATGTCAACAGGGCACTTAAGATAGGCGAAAATATCCTAATTTAGACGAATTGGGAAAATGGTGAG
This sequence comes from Dreissena polymorpha, assembly GCF_020536995.1. Taxonomy (NCBI): domain Eukaryota; kingdom Metazoa; phylum Mollusca; class Bivalvia; order Myida; family Dreissenidae; genus Dreissena; species Dreissena polymorpha. The sequence goes on along the minus strand of NC_068356.1, from coordinate 152,068,365 downwards.
TTTTTTTGCTAACAAATACTTATAATTGAACGGAAATAAACCAAACGCTGCGATTTATTCAAATAATTTTTTACTGAAACCTTCAATTGGGAATTTTATGTTGGAAAAATATTTAACTTTTTTTTATATTGGGAATGGGGTTGTATAGCAGCCCCAAATCACTGTGTGACTCACCATCCTCTTCCTCCTCCTCCCCTGCTTCCTCCTCATCCTCCTCTGCACCATCAGCATTAAAATCTTCATCATCTTCCTCATCCTGCAGCACAAACAAAACGTGTGAAACTTCAGCATGTTGAGCACTGGGAACAATTCATAGCAGCAGTGAACTATAAAATACTGCATAAAACCATTTACAAATTTGATGGCTGTGTAGTTCCTTACAAAAATCAATTTTCAATTAAAGACATTTCTTACAGATTCAAAAGTTAAAGGCTTCATTTCCATCACTGAGATACTGATGCCCAGCATACAACCTGAACAGACTTCAAGGTACTTGCTGGTTGAATATAGGCATACAACCTGAACACACTTTAAGGTTTTTGCTGGTTGAATATAGGCATACAACCTGACCAGACTTCAAGGTACTTGCTGGTTGAATATAGGCATACAACCTGACCAGACTTCAAGGTACTTGCTGGTTGAATATAGGCATACAACCTGAACGGACTTCAAGGTTCTTGCTGGTTGAATAAAGGCATACAACCTGAACAGACTTCAAGGTTCTTGCTGGTTCAATATAGGCATACAACCTGAACAGACTTCAAGGTACTTGCTGGTTGAATAAAGGCATACAACCTGAACAGACTTCAAGGTTCTTGCTGGTTCAATATAGGCATTTATTTTGCTTTCCAGCAGGAAAGAGTTTAACCATTTTTGACATTTTTTATGATGATGATTTTAAGGTCTTTAGTTCCCTGAAAGTGTTTTTTTTTAATTTAGAGCTATATACAGTCTTTGCTTAAGTGACTTGCACGATTCCTATGACAAGCAGATTTAATTTCGCGATTTTAAAAATGGGAGAAGCTTTCCTAACAAGGCAACTGGTTTACATGAACTGTATAACAATTAAAAGATAACAAATCTAACAATTTTCAGGATTTTTAGGCCATTAACAAAAACTGATTCTTGCACCGCCACTGCAGTCCATACCGGTTTTTCAGAGATAAAATTTGTGACTTTCTGACTTCACTTTTTTTATTTTGAAAGGACTTCTTTTAAACAAAAACATCCATAAAGACTGGTCCCTGATTAGCCTGTGCTAAGCAAGGTTTCCCAGAACAGAGCTCAAATGATGCCCATACCTCGAGGGGACATGATGCCCATACCTCGAGGTCTCCTGACTGGTTTAACAACTGCAGATTTGATCCCTCATCTTCTTCCTCATCCTCCTCCTCATCATCGACGTCTTCTTCATCATCATCGTCGTCGTCATCATCATCTTCAGCTCCTGCTTCCTCCTCTTCTTCATCATCATCTCCGCCATCATCTTCACCTAACAAACAGCAACTCAAGGTGTTCAAAATGTGCCTCAAACAGGGCCTGCATTCACCAAACAATTCTTAATTCATAACACAACAGTTACATTAAGTATGATTGGTTAAATTTGTTAAGGTTTCGCCCTAAGCTGCCAAATGCGAGTTGTTTCTGATTAATCGTAATGATGATGGATGTGGTGTCATGAAGGGAACGAAATAATTGATTATTGAAGAGATTATTAAATGCTGAACAGAAACAACTTCTCCTTTAATTTGCCTCTCTTCTCCCTAATTTCAGCTGAGCGAGAAGTCACTTCACTCTCACATTTGATCTTAGGCCGAGTCCTGAGAACCATGCAAGTTTACCTAAGATCTCTCCATACACCCAGTAGTTAAATTAATGGAAATTTATTTTACCTTCCTCATTTTCTTCACCGTCTTCCCCATCAAAGTCTTCGTCAACACCGTCTGAAACCAACACACACACATTGTGAGTACAGTCAGAGCAGAATGTCACTATTTAACAAATGCAGTCGGTAGGAAAGTCTACAAATAATGTCAGGCCACAAGGTATGGTTAACTTGTAACCATCACTGGCACAACATTCCAATTAACTTGCAAGTAAAACTAGAAATGGCGCAGCAGAGACCGACGCGTATCCTCACGCTGCATTGTTGACCCAGGGGCGCCCCAGAGTTGGTAATGGGGCCATGCATAGTTGAGATTGACCGTATTGTCATAAGAGAAGTTCAGTATCAATTAGAAGTGAATTGGTGGAGAAATGAAGAAGTTATAGTAAAAGGCAACTTTGGGTGGGTGTGGTCTATGTTGGCAGGCGCCCCAGGTTTGGTAATGGGGCCATTCATAGATGAGATTGACTGCATTGTCAAAAGAGAAGTTCAGTATCAATTAGAAGCGAATCGGTGTAGAAATGAAGAAAGTATAGTAAAAGGCAATTTTGGTTGGTAATGGGGCCATGCATAGTAAGATTGACCATATTGTCATAAGAGAGGTTTAGTATCAATTTGAAGTGAATCGGTGTAGAAATGAAGAAACTATAGTAAAAGGCAATTTTTGGTGGGTGTGGTCTATGTGGGCGGGGCGCCCCAGGGTTGGTAATGGAGCAATGCATAGTTAAGATTGACCGTATTGTCATAAGAGAGGTTCAGTATCAATTTGAAGTGAATCGGTGTAAAAATGAAGTAATTATAGTAAAAGGCAATTTTGAGTGGGTCTATGTGAGCGGGGTGCCCCAGTGTTGGAAATGGGGCCATGCATAGTTGAGATTGAACGCTTTGTCATAAGAGAGGTTCAGTATCAATTTGAAGTAAATCGGTGCAGAAATAAAGAAGTTTAAGTAAAATAACCTAAAGAAATGAGTGAAAACCTCTGACCCAGCCCCACCCCAACCCCCATAACTTTTGACCCAGGGGTCAGATCAAAATTCCACATAGTGCAGGGTCGCACATATGCTCATAGCTACCATGAGTGTAAGTTTCAAGGTTTAAGTGCTAATAGTGTAGGAGGAAAAAGTGGCCATGACGGACAGCGGAGATAACCACAATATTATAAGATTACCATTTATTTGAAGACACATTTTCTGCAGGGGCACTTGCCATGACTTCATTTGTGAATATTCCTATGTACATGTGGTAAGAAACTAAATATTATTGTGTACTATAACTGCCAGCTTTGCTTGGAGGTTGGAGACTACATGATACCTCTACAGCTGTACTGTACCTTCATCAACGAGAGTAGCCGGTAAAAAGATGGATGAAAAACAGTGAACTTTTTTAATTGTTTAAATCAATTCCCCCTGGAATGCTGTTCCAGAAGTGGTTAAACTTATTTCTTTTACATTGAATTTGTAAAAGGGACCTTTTCACGTTTTGGTAAATTGACAAAATTAAAAACAAGACTATTGCCAAGCAATTAAAGTCCCCTACCGGCTCCACCATTGTCAGAATATTTTTTTTATTTGTTGCCATAGCAACCAGAATTTTTGATGTATGAACAAAATGAAATGGGGTGCATAATGTCCATATTGCCATCTATCCATGTTTCAAGTTTCATGAAAAAATATTAAAAACTGTTTAAGTTATTGCAGGATCCAGAAAAAAACACCATTTTCAGCAGTATTTCTAGTCTATTTGTTGCCATAGCAACCAGAATTTTTGACGTAGGAACAAAATGAAATGACGTGCATAATGTTCATATTGCCATCTATCCATATTTCAAGTTTCATGAATTTTTTTAGTACTTTTAAAGTTATTGCAGGATACAGAAAAGTGTGACGGACGGATGGACGGATACAAAACCAGAAGTCCCCTCCGGTGAAACTGGTAGGGGACTAACATGAGCTGTCAGAGGACAGCGCGCTCGACTATTCGAGTGCTTGACCATGGTTCAAACAGAAATTGCAAACCTAAATTCAAGCACTTTTCAAGGACTTTTTAAGGCCAAATTTTCATTTTTAAGGCCAAGAACAGTACGTTAGTTTCCTTTAAAAAAATGCATTTTCAAACCAGATTAACACAGTAAATGTCATTTAATTGCTCAAACTCATTAAACTTATTCTATATTAACTCATACATGTTATTTAATTACATACAAATACATGTTTTAATATCCATCCTTAACTCAATGAGTCTCACATATGTATTTACTTTTTTAAGTTATTACAAACAAACACATTGATTTTCAATTTTATGTTTTCTTGTGGCTTTTCAAAGCGCTTTCCCCCATCCCCCCGACATCAATAGTCTTCATACATTCTCGACAATGTGCTTTTCGAATGTCATTTGTTTTCTGTACCCAGGAATATTCAGTTAACCACCCTGGTTTGAAACAACACTTCCCCATCGCTGCGTTTTCACTCGCGAAAATTGATCACAACGAATAACCTCTGACGTGGTACACATAATCTGTGACGTGTACACATAACATTTCGTACTCAATAGTGTACGAAGCTTTTATTTCGTACTCAACTTTTTGCGCGAAGGAATTTATGATAAATTTTCATAATATTTCCCTTAAGAACGATTTGAGTTAATGATAAAAGCGATGATAAAAGTAATTTTGAGCAGAAATAGACATTTTCAAGGCTTTTTTACATGAAATAAGCACTTTTCAAGCACTTTTTCAAGGCCAACCTTTGTTCAAGGGCTTTTCAAGCCTAGGACTCATTTTCAAGCACTTTTCAAGACAGTATAACGTAAGCCATCAAAAATAAAAAAGGAGGGGGGGAGGGGCGGCAGGTCAGCTGAGTTGGGGCGTGGGGTATTGTTTGGGTGGAATCCATTGTGGTATTCAGGTAAGTGTTGTATTGTCAAAGTATTAATAAAATCTGATCATAATTTATTTTTATTAAAGAAGTTGTGGCAATGTTACTAAAGTAATATGCATATTGTAAATGGAAAAAGGGCCATAATTCTTACAAAATGCTTGATACAGTTTCAAGGAACATTGAAAATATTTGAAGTGGTACGCAAACTTCAACATAGAATTGATAAATCTAAGTGGAAAAAGGGCCATAATTCTTACAAAATGCTTGATACAGTTGTCTACTCTTGTTTATAGGTTGGGGGTCATGTTGGTAAAGAAGTATGCAAAATATTAAAGCAATATGTCAAGGGACATAGGAAATATTTGGGGTGGTACGAAAACTTAAACATTTGCACGCTCACGCCGAGGTAAGGATAGATCCACTATATATTTCATATATAAAAGTCGAGCTAAAAATGTTTCAGATTCTCACATTTTCCTTGTAATTATGATATTTGTGAGGAAACAGAATTAATGAACATGTACCATGCGCTAAAATATCCATTATATGCATCTTTTGACAATTCGCTTTCAGAAACGTAAAATTATAAAGCGTTGCAACGCGAAACGATTGAATAATTTGGAGAGCTTTGTTGTTGTCGTTAAATTTTGTTACACTATGAGGATTGCATATATAAAATACATTCATCATAGTATGCGCACGGATTGCCGAGTGGTCTACGCGATAGACTTTTACTCCAGAGGTCAGTGGTTCAAGCCTAGTTGAGGATTACTTTTTTTTCTTTCTTTAAAGTTATCGTTGTATTTTACTAGAGCTTTTTATATCGAATGTTTACATCTATCAATATATAGCATTTAATGAAAAATTTCAATACATGCCAAAGTCTGTAAAAAGGCCCCTTTAAGGAAATCATTAAGTATATTGAAATTTGTGACTTTTTTTACTTTGAGAGGTTAAGGTTTGTAATTTGTGTTTTACAAAGTAGACAATCCCTCACCTTCCTCCTCGTCATCCTCAGCCTCCTGGTCGTCCTGATCGTAGCCATCGAGGTACTTGAGGTTGCTAAGCAACTCAAACACTTTCTCTCGGTATTCATCCGCATTTGTTACCTCACAATTGAACAAGTCCAGGCTCTTCAGGTTGGGGAGGTCCTTCTGTTGGACAGAAAATTAAGTTATAGAAGCTTTAGCAAGTGCCTTATAAAGGCCCGTTCAAGTTCCCCTAAGGTAATTAATTTAAAATGGTGCAATTTTCCCCAAATTTCAAGCCAACTTTCAGAAATTTCTTGCACTTTATCAGTTTTGTCCACAATTTTTCCCCCAAAATGGAAGGCCAGGCCCTTTACCCAAATCAAGAAAAAAGGCCCCGACACTAGATCACAAAAGCAACCAGGGTTAAATCCTCCCGGTGCATGTCGTCTAGATTGTTGGTAACAATACAGGACAGATGGCGGTTTTGTCCGGGAACTCCCCACAAGATCACACCAAAATTCATTAAGTTTCAAATATAGAAACTAAATAGCTGGAAATAACAACTTTGATTCAAAATGTATCCCAACTTTGATGAGTCTGGTAAGATAATTTAGTTGGAGTGCGGAAACAAACTCAAGTCCTCCCATAATACTGCCTCAGAAAGTGTAGGACCTCATAAACTTTGAAATACAAAAACAGCCATTGATACATTTCATGATTTGTAAGCCCCGGCTATTGCCTGTGCAAAAGAATATGGTTTCACAGGGCATGTTCTCATAGGAGGGGGAAGGGAATGGAGCCCTGTCATGATTCCTACGTGGAATAGTACTTAACTGGGGGGATGCATTTAAGTGTCATTTCATTTCTTTTAAATAATCCTACACACACAAATTGTAACTTTAGCCTCTGCTTGTTTTAAACACGAACTGAGCATGCATTTGGTTACCATAAAGTATCATGCTACAAACAAGACTAACGCCAAGCAATATATGTCCCCTACCGACTCCACCATTGTTGTTGCCATAGCAACCAGAATTCTTGACGTAGGAACAAAATGAAAAGACATGCATAATCTCCATTTTGCCATCTGACCATGTTTCAAGTTTCATGAACAATTATGAAGAACTTTTAATGTTATTGCAGGATCCAGAAAAGTGTGAAAGACAGACTCACATAGACGCACAGAGCACAAACAATTAGTCCTCTCCGGTGAAATGGTTAGGGGACAAAAAGGCTTTATTTCCATTAAATATCACAATATAATTTCACTTAAATACATACATGTATGTTGGTTATATAAATCAAATAAATAAACAGAATAATCCACAAAGGTCAGTCTTATTTCCGAAAATAAACTTCAATTGCACACTATCTATGGAACCAAATCTCGATCATACCAATGGGGATAATTGATGAAACCACAAAACCATGAAATCTGGAAAATTCAATCATGTCATGAAATCTTCACATTTGTATTTATGGGTCTTTTAAACAGCAGGGTACTTCATTGCACAAAAATCCAAAACTTATTTTACATTCTTTTTTGCTGAATTGTTCAGTTTCAGTACTCATATTATTTGCTGCCTTGCAGATAATACCCTTTTGGATGAAATTGACATAACTTTCATACCTTTTTGAAATTTTATCGGACTGCAGTTGAGAAGTCATAAAAAAATTCCTACATTGAGAAAAAAACTTTTACGAGCACTTTAAAAAGAAGGAAACAATTCAATGGTAACTCACTAATGCTTCGAGGGGCTCAAAGTCCTTGATCTTGTTGCCACTGAGACTGAGGTGTGTGAGGTTGGGGCAGCCAGACAGGTTGTTGAGGCCGCTGGAGATACGGTTGTCACTCAGCTCCAACTAAAACATAGAAAATAAGACCTGAACTGAGAAAGTCTTGTAAAAACACCCTTTCCCGAGTATCACCTTTTTATATGTTTTGTCTAATCTAATTTAAATTATAATCAGCACCTGGATTTTCTGATAAAACGCACATGTTTTCTGTACATTACATACTGAATAAACAAGTGTAGGAAAATGGGAAAATATATGTTTCTAATGTCATCACATAATAAATATTCTAGACTTCTTAAAATTTATCATTTTTGTGAACATCTGCATACAGCTTACAGTGCTCCAGCCAGCTTTTCAAAATAGAGGGGAGATTCCCCAAAAGGGGCAAATTTCACGCGTAATTTTGGAAAATAGGGCATTTGGTTATAGATATACTTAAGTATATACTTTGCTTATACTATATACTTATGAATTGTAAACATTAGTGCATTGGATGTTTTCACCAATTGTATGCTGTTCCTCATTTTGTGTAATGAAATTATAATAAATATATTACTATCTACATTGGCGCTAAGGAAAACAACTTCGTAGCCAATTTCATAACCAACTTGGGATAGCATCCGACTACACGCATTAGAGATATGTAGATATCATATTTCTTTCCGGTGTGTGTGTGGGGGGAGGGATTTTGATGTTTTTTATCATCTATCATCATTGAACTGCATGCTAATCTTTCAGGTTCCAGTTTAAGCATCAGTGGCCTTGTAGAAGAAATGAAGAAAACATGAAATAAATTCAGGGGTTTCACTGGGTCAAATAAATGTTGTGACAGTCACCACTAAATTTGTTACTTTGAATAACTGTGAGCCAATGTTTTTCCACAATAATAATATTAATTAAAACAATAATCTATATTGACAAATTTAAAGTCTGAACAATGATCAATGTCACAATGAAGTAGCATCCAGTCTGGAGATTAAAAATGAAACATTGATATATTTATTTTACAACACTTTATTTCAACTAATGTCAACAACGTTGACAGTTTTGTTAGGTCGCGAAAATATATTACATTATCAAAATTACATTTTACTTGCAGAGTGATAAATCCTCCATCCAAACAAGCTCTTTATTTGTTGAAATAACAACTGTCTGCCCCTATCCATGTTAAAATTCATCATGATTGAGGACAGACAGTGTTTTAAAGTTCAGAAATAAAATCCAAACACAAATATGTTTTTCAATGCCGTAATTTCGGACTTAAAATTAACCGCATATTCAACATTAAAAAAAGATGATTAATTTTCAAATTTTAATAGGTGTTTTGAATTAAAAATCACTATTTTGGCAAACAAAAAATCATAGCCAAAGAATTCAGAAGTTTAAAAAAATCAATAGTGCTGAGTTTGATTTCATTCGAGTGTGATTGTGCCTAACCAAGCGTGACCTCAGAGATAATCTTTCACAGCATGTTACTATCGTCTGCAACAAAAGGCTAATTAATGATCTGATAACAAACCATGCCCTTCGGGCTTGTTTGTTCACAATATGTTGACTTATTACGCCCAGGCAGTCATGTACCGGTAAGGGTGTTATCTGTGTATTCATGTCGATGTTTCTGCCGGCGATTTATATGGCCGGAAAACAGGAATTTAGAGACCAAAAGGGCATTTGACAGAAAAATAGAGGGGCGCTTTTTAAGGGGGCAAATTTTAGAGGGGCGCAGCGCCCCTCTATTTATTGCTAGCTGGAGCACTGGCTTATTCTATTTATTGAGGGCATTATTTCTGGCATGTTTATTTTATTTTTTACGCTTTAGAAATCTACTATATTCAAAAATCAGTGTTTATTCACTGGACTAAAAACAAAATCCTCTCAAACTCAGGATTGTAGTCTAACTGAGACAAACATACCCACTTTACAAAACAGGCAAATCAAAGTCATGGCAAAAGTCTAAGTTCAGTAATTCAGACACCCACCTTTTTGTTCACCATACATGTCACGTTGTAAGTTAACTTGTTAAGTTGTTAAGATAAGTAACCTGCCTACACAGCAAGAGATTCTGTACCTTTCTAAGGTTTGGCAGCTTTGGGAAGCCCTTCAGTGTGGTGAGGCCGACATTGATAATGCTGAGAGACTCGAGGTTGCAGTACGCCTCAGACAGACCCTCAATCTGCTGGGAGCGGCAGTTGTCCAGGTTCAACTCGGCAATCTAAACAAAATAATTGGCAAAAATAAGCATGTCACACTGTGATTGAAATAAGCTGTTTGAGCATGTGTTTTGGGGAGATTTTAACAGCCTTTTCTACAGAATAAGTAGGTAACAAGCTTTTTGTAAGTTATGCAAATGTCTTTGCCTTTTTCAGAAGTCATTCACATCCACAAGTAAAAATTAAGCATTTGCATACAGCACGTAATACTGTCAGTGACATCCAAGGCAATTATCCTCAATTATTTTCTACTTTCATTTCTTTATCCTTGACGTCAATAACTCATTTGCATATTTAAACCAAAGTGTTCATGTCGATAATTTATTCCGCTAAATAAATAGTCCCTGGAATTTAACGTGATAAATGTATATTAAGTCATGAAATCAACCAAATGTACGTCCTTTGAAATGCCATGTTATATTTTAAGTATATTTTTTGCAAAATAATTGGCGGTCTATCACATGATTGTATTTCTACGCAAATGGGTTACAACGTAATGATTTTCACCAGTAAAGAACGAATCTGGCCGCCATAACGGACTGTTCGCCATTTTCAGTGCACAATATTCGCTTATTTCATCTATACGGGCATAAAAACTTCGTAATTGGTTATGGTAAGCACTAAAGAAAAATATTCGCGTGCATTTTAAATCGGTCTCGAAGATGATACATTGAAATAAATCTTGGAATTTGTAGAAAATTACTAAGCGTTTCGCATGAGTGATTTCGTCATCGAAATCCAAGATGGCAGTGATCGGAAGATTCGAAATCGCGTTTTCGAATTAATTTTGAATTTCTGCAAAATCGCATCAATTGCCTACCCAATAAGCCTTTAAAACAATTATATATATTATAATTTATCAATTTCGCTCGATAATCAGCTGCTGAACTGTAAACTTGTATTGACCGGCGACAAAAATCTGTTGTCATGCTTGCGCGTTCTGCCCACAGAGTCTAACTAGGTCAAATGACGCAAAAACGTGTAACGCTCATTCACAAAATCCTCGCATCTAAGACCTTATTTTCGGTTTCTGGCTTACCATAACCAAAGGAAATTTATAATGACACCATACAAAAGCCATATTGACAAATTATACCAACCAATTTTAATGTAAACGTTCATAAAATATTTCTAACAAACATGGCGTCGAATCTGTTGTTTTCATGAAGCACTGAAAATGGCCCATGCTGAAAACAAGTGATTGAAAGGGATAAACTCGTTTACAACGCATAACATTTCATCTTCGGAGAGTGAAAATGTCAAATCAGGATTTATATCGGTGAATTTTGAATCGCATAAGAGGAAATGCGTGAAAACAAGGAATTCAGACATGGCGAAAATGGCCACCATCTTCATGTACAATTTCCAGAAGCCGGCGATGATGTCAAGATTTACAGTGTTCTACATGAACTGTACCACTGATTTGTGGTTAATACACAAATATATATGAATTTAACAACATTTTAGTATTGTTTGATACCTTTAAATGTACATTTTATGTTATAATATAATAATCTTGTCAATTAAGATTGACAACAATACAATGTCAAAAAGTCAAACATGTTCATGTGTCATTGTATTTACCTTTGTAACCATATAAACTACCATCATGATTCTGAGGTGATATACATGGGAGTAAGCATTTTACAAATGTGAAATTATTAGAAAAGACTTAAACATTCAAAATTTTAATAATTTGATCTAGAACTCATTATACAGCAATATCCTCAGAAATCATAATGAATGGTACACTTGCCAAAAATGTACGTAATTTAAGCAAGAAAATAAACCTCGCATTGTCGAATTAAAGAACAAACAACATTTTTAAGATAATCACAATGGCCATACACATGCCTCCTGAAGTCAAGATGGCCTACTTCAGTCCCATGCCAAACGAACAACAAACGATACAAAGATCATTGCTTACCTCGCTCTCCTTGCGTCCCCTTCGCTCCAGCTGGATTCTCTTTTCCATTTCCATTTTAGAAACTTATAATTATAACAACTTTCCAGGCAAAAATCTGATCCTAGGTCACTTTGAACCTGTGTGTACAATCTAGTCTAACGAAAGGCAAAATCGTCTCTCCGCGCGGGCAGATTGCTGTGTAAAGCAGTTGACCAATCAAAACGCAGCATGATCTTGAAAGCTATTTTGAATATTCATGAGCACCGGTTGCCAACAGCCAATCAGCGCACAGAATCGATGCGCGCGGGCATTCCAATTTTCGATTGTAAACACTGCAGAGCACGTGGTAATGTTATGAATAAACGTGTTGAGGTTTTACGCGTAGAGTAAACCAGCGTAAAATGACACAACGCTTTATGACCACAAGTTATCAACGCGATGGTTTTCTTTAAAGCAACGCAAACACGGGATGAAATATATTGTGTAATATAATAAAAGGATTTGATTGACATTAAGTTGAAATTATTTCAATATAAATTATAATAAAGTATGTCGTTCTTAATTAGTATTACATTTAAAAATTAATTGAAGGGAACCGATTTCAGTTATTAGATCAATTATAGGAAGTGATATGAGTAACAAAGTTGCATGCACAATTCGTCGTTGATTATTTTTTTGTAAACGATGTGTTAATTTCGAATTTCAATCAATACATTTGTTATAAAAGGTTTAACGGACACACATTTTATTTATAATTCTATTAATATAATAAAACGTTAACCCTGTTATTGGATCAACCAATTAGCGCAGGTTGATTTTAAAGAATTCAATTACATTTCATATGAGATTAAATTAAATAGACTATAACTGCAAAATTAAAGGTTGATATAAAACACATTTGCTGATTTAACATAGTGCGCATTCCGATCCTCATGATCGAGCACATGATTTATCAAAATATTTAAGCGTTAACGACTGTAAACCATTCTATTGAACAAGCGTATTCGTCTGTTTTTGTTTAAAGCTGCGCTGTCAGTGTGGCTCGATTGGTCATTGTCGGCTCGGGTTGTACTGAAATGTACCCATGTACTCGTAAGTATACACATGTACTTTAACGTTACCCAGGTAAGGTAAATATACTTAAACGTAACCGAACAATTTAGACTGTACCTGAGTTTTATTCCCGCCCAAAATCCGATGTCGTAAAACGCGCTATGGAATACGAACAAACCTGCCTCAACATTTGTTTGAGTATAAGTTTCGATAATGTAGCGACCATTTAACAAAATATTGACATATATGTGAACATAATTAAATTTGGAAAAAAACAACCAATGTAGCGTTAAAATTCCCGAGTACATTCTAGTATATTTTCCGTACCCGGGGTACACTTAAGTATACTCAAGAGTACCAAGGGTACATTTAAGTAGTACCCGAGCGGAACATGACCAATCTAGCGTGAAGAGAGACTTACTATTTCGTGATTTGTATGCCCCCGGATCGAAATATCGGGGGCATATTGTTTTTGGCCTGTCTGTCTGTCATTCATTCATTGTGTGTGTCCTTGGTTAAAGTTTTGCAATAACTTTTGCATTATTGAAGATAGCAACTTGATATTTGGCATGCATATGTATCTCATGGAGCTGCACATTTTGAGTGGTGAAAGGTCAAGGTCATCCTTCAAGGTCAAAGGTCAAATATATGGCTTCAAAGCGGCGCAATAGGGGGCATTATGTTTCTAACAAACACATATCTTGTTCACTATGGAATGTATAGGCTCTCCATAGGTATGTCAGACTGTGGCCTAACGCCTGTAAGTACATCTCGCCTGGACATAAACCTTATTTACAACTTTTGTTTATAATTCAATTTATTTTTTTTTCGAAGAAAATACACGAAACTCGTTGAATAAATGAGAATTAAGCATTCGGCTTGTCTATAAAATGGCACACATGTCGTAAGCAAACGGCGCGCACGATTTATCGATCGCTGATTGGTCGATCGATATTTAGATAAGACTATGATTGACAGTTGGCGAGATGTCCATTCGGCGTGCGCGTCGCGACCGAGGCGAGAGTCGCCCGCAGAAGATTTTCTCACCTGTACATATTTCCTTATAGAGGGGAACTTCTGCGGGTGGCTCTGCTAATCCAGCAGAGTCCGCCACCCTCGAGCCGGACGTCTTCCACACTGCTGGGATTGCTGTCTTCTCCAAGATGCAGCGGACTTGTCACCCGCTGTTTATCGTCGAGAGTTCGCCGGCCCGGACCTGCCAGAGGTCCCGTCTGAAGAGGGCCGGGGACGGCGGGACAGCGAGACCACCAGTGTGGGGGACATACGGGACGGACCTGGGGCGACATACACCCAGAACATCGAGGGGGTGGCTTTAGAGAGGGACCCCGGGACAGCGGTACTCAGTACGCTCAACGCACTGGGGAAACTGTCTCGGGGATGAAGACGACGGCTGATGACAACAAGTGGGCCATAAAGGCGGAGCTGTGTGCTGCAGCGGTGCTGCGTTCAGACATGAATTTGTCTTTTGAGATTGTCTTACTACCAGTGCACATTAAGGTCTCATTGGCCACCGTGCACTGGTCTATTTGGATCTAAATTATTTCTTTGGTGAATACCCGGGAAGCCGGGGTAAATTTGACCTACTTTGGCTCTAAATTAATCTTTCTCCCCTGAAAGGTCACAGGGGCAGGTCGGGCTACTATAACCTCGTGAAGAGGCCAGTAGGACCTGTAAATAAACTCTGAAATACACACACACACACGTCCATTCGGCAATGAATGTTTTTATTGATCGCTACCTCTGCAGCAAGGTATTGATCTCAGCTGATAAGGCACGCAACACCGTGAATATATAGTGGTACATGTCACGGTACCGAACTTAAGCGGGATTGGTGAATAGCTGTGTAAGCGGCCAGGTTAACTCACGAGGTTCGAGTTTCGGATTGGCTGCACTCTTTTCACCACCCGGCGACAATGGCGCCTAACGGATGATGTGGCACTTGCAGTTCTCATTAGAACCGTTGGTTCATCGCGATCCAGGACGGCAGGAGTTTCACTGTGATCAGTTATACACTGTTCCATGTGACTCGAATTCCTACTCGGCTTGAGAGAATGTCACGGTACCGAACTTATGCGCGATTGGTGATTAGCTGTATAAGCGTCCGTTAAGCTAACTCGGTGGAGAAATCGCCTTGTAAGCGGGAGTTCCCGGGTTCGCGTCCCATACTGGCGGCACACTTTTCACCACCTGGCGACATAGTAAGCGTCACAGCGCGACATATATGCAGTAGTGTGTGATACATTACTGTATATATGCCGCGCTGTGGGGCTTGAAGCATGTGCATAAAGTGTCGTCCCATATTAGCCTGAGCAGTTCACACAGGCTAATCAGGGACAACACTTTTAGCCTTTATGGAAATTTTCTTGCTTAGGAAGTCTCTGCTGAACGAAAATCCAGTTTCTGAGGAACATGTCGTCATGGATGCATTTTGCCACAGTTACGAAGAGCGCGGCTTATATATTTGGCCCACAAACCGCTAAATGCTGAGCATGCCCTTCCCAATATTTTCGCTGTTATGTATTGAAATTCTTCTATGGTAAGAGTACTGGGGCAGGTCCCAGCTGAGACCATTACGCTGCTGCAGTGGTAGCGAAATATTGAAATAGTGCATACAAACATTCGCGAAAGGTTGTCCAGTAATGGAAGTGTTTGGTACACTCCGTTCTCAACTCGACGACCCGGATTCACTCAACGTTTTCGGTGCACGTGAGTTTGGTTTGTGGTCACCATACAGAACATATAAGTATCTCCGGATCCTCAAGCGAACTTCGCCCCCCCCCCCCACCCCTACAACACAAAACCTCATCCCAGTTGAATATATTTCGGAAAAAACACACTTAAGTCAAGTTAGGAATGCTGGGATACTCTCCAGTACTCACACACACGCCGCCATTCACAATTAATCAGCTGTGTGTGTTTATTTGGAAGTTTATGAGGTTTTTCCACGCCTAAGGCTTCTTTATGTGAGGACCCGGACTGGTTTATAGCACTCTTACGTAATTTGCTTTCTAGACTAACGACAGTTAGGGAAGTACAGCTTCACTTTCCTGCAATTATGTTGTCGCTGATGATAGATTTTTGAATTTTGATATGGTTTTGTATTGCAGTGCTCCAGCTAGGCCTAAATTGAAGGGCGCCCCGCCCCGCCCTGCCCTCCCGAACATCCGCCCTGCCCTTCCTAGGACCCCCCTGCCCTTATTTTTTTTTTACATATGATGATGAATAAATCCCTTATTACCTTATTACAATACATTGCAATTAGTGTATTCCTCACTGAAGACATGATACTAGTATTTGAATTGTTTAATAATAATGGGAATAATATATTCTTACAATTATAAATAACTTATAAATAAACATGCAAGGGGAAGCATTCCAGAAACGCCCGCGCGCTCAAAAGTGCCCGTTTGACAAAATACTGCGCGTCCAAAGTGCCCTTTTGACAAAAAAGCCCCCCCCCCTGCCCTTTTCGAATCCTAGCTGGAGCACTGTATTGTGTGTGTATTGGTAGGGGGGGGGGGGGGGGGGGTGGGAGCGGGTGGAGGTATCCCCACCTGTCCGATATGGTGTCCACTATCCAAACGTACATGCTTCTGGAAACGGCGATTGAACCCGGATCGCCTAGGTGAGAAATCCGAGTATCAACCACTGCGCTAACCGGACAATATCCCTACAGCTACAGATAATAACAGACTTTATTAGTAAGGTTATATAATGTGTTGTTGTTGTTGTTGGTATTTTTAATAAGTATAGCTCGTTTTAATGACCTGTTCACAGATCTTCAAAATGACACATTTAGTTGAGCCGTGTTTTGGGAAAACTGGGCTTAATATAGTTGCTTAAAACGCATTGCACAAGCTAATCTGGGAAGACACTTTACGCACATGCAATAGGCCCAGTTATCCCAAAGCGCGACTCAATTAAATGTATTAGAATCCTATAATATAACATAATATCAACCCTGTTTGTAAATATATATGCATTATCGCTGGATTTTCCGTTAAACTTCATTACCGGCAGTACGCACATGTCCAGATCGAATTCCGGGTCCATGGTTATTTTGCATGTAAGCAGTAAAATATACACCGATAATTGTAGTTGTTTGAAGATGATAGCGTGTCACTAGGCAATAAGAATGTGTCGCAGAAATAAAAACTTCTTGAAAGTCTGTGAGAGTGTCTAAATTATTTCCTTGATATGTTTTCAATGTTTTATCGTGCTTGTTGCAAATGCCAAATGTATTTAAATAACATAAGTAATCCGAATAGAATATTTGTCCACACCAGCACAATTTCATAAGTTGAATCACTCGAATGGAAAACAGTATTTTATCATCCGAAAAGCAAGGGATTGTACATGTCGATTGTTTTATTTATTATTATCACTATGTATTATTTAATTATTAGCCGACATGTCTCTGGCCATATTTTTTTTATAAGAAAACCACGGCAATATTTTGAGAAAAAATAATTTTACGGGGATGGGGAGAGATAGCTCTATTTCAACGTTATACATTTCATATTGGGCCCTTTATCGCGTAATACCGAGAGGAAATCGTACCAAAACTACATGACAACCAGGTATGTATGCATTCATCATCGACACAATGATCCAGTATTCACATTACACTGCACAAACGCAGGCTAACAAATAGGCTTAACTAGGAAAGAAATGCAGTTTATGGGTAGTGCAGCCATTGTACAGCCACAGCTACTACGCTTATCACGAACCATACAGCTGTAATAAACATGTCCATGTTTACTCGTTAACCTTGGTCGTTTATCGTTGTGAAAAATAGTTGTATAAGGGAGGCTACTGTTGTTTAGCGCGTAACACTTCCACGAATACTTACCTCCCATGTACTTAACGACATGCCTGTATTAGGTTGATTGTAGTACATTTCACGTTGTTTTTATGGAAATAAGCGTCCTTAAATGTAAGTAGCAAAACACTTCACATTTTTGCTGTCGAATGTCGATTAGCAACACATATTGGTAACTGTTTCAAAACGCACCCTGAATGAATTCCAATACCTATAAAACGACAGAAACATTCATTTTGAAATCAGACTATCGATACAAGCTAGAAAAAAATGTTTACAATTAAATGCTTCTCAAATAAACAAGAAACACTTATATGTCCGTTGCCAAAGTAGCTTTTACACGGTATATCCCCCCACTATATCCACATTATTAAAACAAAACAAATTCCTCTTAGTGACTTAACCGGTAGATTTATGCCAATACATTGTGTAATAATGAGAGTACACATATTGTCATACAATTTGTTTTGCAATCATGGTATTTTTATTTTCATCTGTTGTTTAATGACAGAAATTGAAATCAACAATATAGGTATGAGTATTTTGTTTACGCCTGACCTAAGTGCACTCGTTACTTCTAACTACGCACGAAAACGCTCTGGTTTGAATAGTACTTCAATTACTTAACTAGTTAATCGGTATCAGTTTTGGCACGCGCCAACCTGCATGCAGAGGTTTGACAGGTGCCGCTCAAAGCTCAAATAGAATATGCAACTAAATATCATACCAGTTGACGATGATCAATTTAGATCTTCGTTTAAGTACTTAATAATTAATATATAATTGCTATTATTTCTTTTTTACTATAAAGCATGAATGATACATTCCAGAAACAATTTTCAGGGAAAGATCTGAACCGAAATAGAACGGCCATGTTCCCCTTTCATGTAGATTTAGCTTTACGATACAGTGTTTTCATTTGAAATATTAAATGTTTTCACACTTCATTGCGATACGAAAAAGTAAGCGTCGGTTTTGCACCAAAATAACCAGTACTTGTTGGAATAACATATAAAAAGATAAACGGAAAACTATCTGCTGACTTACAGCCATAAGTATGTTTAAAAAATTCATTTCTACGATAAAATATTATTACATCCATGATACAGCATAGAACATATTTTACTATATACAGATTAAAACATGTAATAATACGAACGACTGAAAATTGTTCAGTATTCAATGATTAACTATATACATGCATTCATACATGAAAGAAAACAAGAACAATAAAGAAGTTAACAACATATTTGAAACCACTAACGAAATCGATTCATCACTACAGATTAGCACGGCATGCACATGTAACAAAAACGAAAATCGTGACATTAAATCATTTACAACTATATATTATTAATGATCTTGTGCTACTATTAAGTCCTTTGGTTTTCTGGCTTAAAAAAAACTTTGGCGGTGTCGTTTTCAAGCTATGAAATCAAACAGTTATATAGTCAATTTAAAATGCACGTGCATTAATAACACCTGAGCGTGCGTGCATGCATAGGTGTGCCTGCTTGGTAACGAGGTTTGACATATTTTCTACGACAATCGCATTGCCATATTCCCACGGTACTGCACATACACGATCAGTTTCACCAAGTCAAAGCGAATTCCATGCCCATCTTCAATGTCTGAGCCACGCCCCATTGTCTCCTGGCCCTGCCCCCTCTAGTTTAGCACATGGGCTTCATGCTGACCATATTCTCTGCGCATGTCAAGGGCAGCTGGACACACTTCTGCAGAAATTGACACGCCCCCTGTTGATAGAACAAAAACACGTTGGAAGAATTGCTAGCTTGATTATTTGGAACAAATGAATAGATCAATGGTTCGAAAATAAAACAATCTTTTTTAAAGTTGTATATTTTTTCAAACTGTGTACAAGGTTAACTTGAGGAGTATTTTACGGTGAATACTAAATGAGTTTTGTTGTGGGAAAACCGGGCTTAACGCATGTGCGTAAACTTCGTCCCAGATAAGTCTGTACAGTCCGCAAAGGCTAGCTTGGGGCGACACTATACGCCTTAACTGGATTTTTGCTAAGAAAAGACTTACTTCAGCAAAAAAATAAAATACCATGGGAGCGAAAAGTTTGTTCCCTGATTACCCAGCGGACTGCACAGGCTTATTTGGACACTTAATGCACACAAATTTAGCTCAGTTTTCCCAGATCGAGGCAAAAATCTGCCTTTACCTTAAGACAGTCTATGCAGACACTGAACGGAAGTAGCAATATGTAGAACCAGGCGCAGAAGAAGGCGATGGGCCAGGCCAGGAACCAGATACACAGGAACCACAGCACGCCCCAGAGAAACCGCGGGCCGCCACTTCCGGAACCATCGCCACCACCCATACCGGTCTTAATATAGATGCATCGACATTATCTTAGCCGTACGATAATAACACAGTTAGTGGCCCTTTTGTTATTTAATTTCATCCCCAAATTATATAAAAAAATATATAAGAAAAAAGTACATTAACAATCGGAAGGCGTAATAGATTAGATAATTTTCAGTAGCTTAAAGTAATATTATGGGCATTTTCACTGTTGAATTGAACTGAAAAGATTTAACAGGTCAAAAGAGTTAGTTAAATGTGGTTACTGACAAATTATCTGCAACTCTTCTTGTTGTTTAAAAAAAATATATTCGATATTTTACATGGCTCACCCAGTCCTCTAAGCCGAAATGATCCGTAAAACAAAATAGTGTCTTTGTGTCGTATGAACGAATCTGCACTTAAACTAAATTTAAATTCACATCGTTAATCGAATCATTTCTGTCGTCAGTTGTCAAAACGAAAGTACGGTTGATATTCAAATGCATTATTTTTCTCTTTCCGGGATATTGTTTTAGTATGTTGATGCTGCATTAACAAATATAAGTGTATATGAAGTGATAACACCAAAAATAAACAACGGTTGCGATAGACACCTATAAACTGTAAGATGCCCATAATATCACTTAAACACTATAACGGTTATTTATAATCACACTTCATGTGTGTCAATGGGCGTGTGCGCTATTCTTTCACGCCCTCTGATGCGTCTTCATTCGGTCACATTCTATTACCTTATTTCATATATGTTTTACGTGACGAGTGACCCTTTTTAATGACACAGTCATACTTGTTCATCCCCGGCATATATTGTTATCTCATTCTTAGGTCAATGTGAATGTACCTGAGCTTGATTTCTCTTGTACTATACGATTAATAAACGTTTAAACGATACTAATAAATCTTTATCAAATATTAATCACCATTTCATACAACTAATACAATCATCATTAGTCTGCATATCGCCGAGCCCGACTAGCTCAGATGGTAAAGCGCTGACTCATCAATCCGGAAATCGCCAATCGTGATTACCGGAATCGGCGTACGATCGACAATCTCCGGAATCGTCCGTAAGATAGAGAGGTTTATGCTAACTTCTAGATATGTTGAGCATGACATGAGAATGTGGGTTAAACAAGACCGTAATATAATACGACTTCTGCTCGAACAGTTAAAAACACCAACAGCACATGTCACACAACTGACTCCAGTGAGTGAGTGCGTTTGGGTGGATGAGGGAGTGAGTGCATTTGGGTGGATGAAGGAGTGAGTGCGTTTGGGTGGATGAGGGAGTGAGTGCGTTTGGGTGGATGAGGGAGTGAGTGCGTTTGGGTGGATGAGGGAGTGAGTGCGTTTTGGTGGATGAGTGAGTGAGTGCGTTTGGGTGGAAGAGGGAGTGAGTGCGTTTGGGTGGATGCGTGAGTGAGTGCGTTTGGGTGGATGAGTGAGTGCGTTTGGGTGGATGAGTGAGTGAGTGCGTTTTGGTGGATGACTGAGTGGTTGCGTGGGTAAGTGAGTGCTTTAAAGATTGAGTGAGTGAGAAAGTGCGTTGAGGTGGATGAGTGAGTGAATGAATGAGTGAGTGAGTGAAAGAGCTAGTGCGTTTGGGTTAGTGAGTGAGTGCGATTGGAGGGTTGAGTGAGTGATTGAATGAGGGCGTTTTGGCGGATGTGTGAGTGAATGAATGAATGAGTGAGTGAGTGCAAGAGTAAGTTATTTAGTGAGTGAGTAAATGAGTGAGTGAACGGATGAGTGGGTGAATGAGTGAACGAGTGGATGGATTGATGTGTTGAGTAGGTTAGAGAGCGAGCGAGCGATTGTGTGAGTGAATGCGAGAGTGAGAGAGAGAGAGAGAAAGAGAGAGAGAGAGAGAGAGAGAGAGAGAGAGAGAGAGAGAGAGAGAGAGAGAGAGAGAGAGAGAGAGAGAGAGAGAGAGATAAACTGAATTGTACAAACCTAATATTAGAAAAATAATCCAACGACGAACACTTATTAAACCGAACCTGGCAGCTTCTTGAAGAATTATTAACTATCAGATGCTAGATATAAATAAATGCTTATTAAATAAATAAAATATGTAGTCTCTTCTAATGTTGAAATCTATTGATGCGACTCGCTTTTAACAGCCTTCACTAATTAAGATAATGAAATGCACACGTATCCGTATACACCACTTAGTAAGTTATCTTTTTTAAATCGACTGTTACGGGCAGACACTACAGTATAGTTGTTAAGTGTCCGTGCGAGGGTTTGAAGTTTGTCTCGTGAGCGCGCGCATGAACGCGAAAAGCAAGTGATCGTGTCAGTGATTCACCGGCACGGGTTGTCATTCGCCGGCACGTGGTGCAATTGCTGAGGATCATCGCATTTGAGTAGGCGAATGCTGTACACTAAAGAACAACAACACAAAGCCGCTGTAAAGCAAAAACAAAACATCTAACAATTATAATGAATGATGATGTTGTTTTGTTCGGTTGGATTTTCCTACATATACACCAGTATTTCAGTCATTAATAATGAGTAACCTGGTTACTCAGGACTTTTTGCAAAATACTTATTCCAGTAACTTAATACTGCATTTTTGAAATAGAGATAGGGGGAGAATTGTCGTTAACCGAAATGCACTAGTAAAACACCACACAAGTAATGTGGTCGGCTAGAAATTTGAACAACAACAACAACAATTAATAGTTTGACATTACTACAATTTACCGGTATATTGCTTCTGCTAACTATCCTGCTATGAATGCTGCAATGATTACTACTTTTATAACTACCACTTTACCACTGTCAATAACCACTATAAACTTTTTCAGCATTATCAACATCAACAGCAGCAGCAGCAGAAGAAACAGCAGAAACAGCAACATCACAGCAGACTATACCACTCACCTTGTGAAAGGACACGTAACCGGATATCGCACAAATCTGTTTGGAATCCACGTTGACTTTAGTCAGAACGCATTTCTTTTTAATAAAATAAAGTCACACTCTTGTGTTTAAGCCAACCTTGTCACTGCGCCTGGGACATTACTTATGACAGCCATGGCAAGCTGTCAATGTAGCCGAATGCAGTTAAATTAATTACTAGCGTATTCAGAAAAAAAAGTGGAAAATCCGAAAAGTGTGTTGTTTCCCTCATGTACTTTTCGCATTAAAATTCACAACTGTTAATATTTAATTTATTATTTTGTTAATATTTTGCAATTGAGATAAACAAAGTGTAAACTGTGTGAATTATTGTTGCACGAATTTGATCAAAAAAATTAATCGCGAATGATAAAACATCACAACAATTCTGAATTGCAATCTTGTATATAGCATATAATCCGAATTTGACTTATATGGCGATCATCTGTTACTAATGTTGTCTAGCATTTTTACGTAATTGTGTAACATTGGAATTTACTGTGTAATATTTAAGATCGCAGATTAGTGATGGAGTCAAATGACCACAATACCAACGTCTTAATGGGCTTTTGTCACCGATTCCAATAATAGTTCATTCGTAATTCAATCATAATGAATGTTTTCTATTGCGCGGAATTGCAAAATCGAGAAAAGATCACGCTCGTTACTAAAAAGGTAATGCATTTTCTCGTGAAATCGCAATACATGTAGTGTCCTTTCCAAACCAAAGCGCAGAGTTCCTATCATTTCTTCACGTCCGAAAACCCTGCCGATAGTACAAACAAAGTCAGGATGATATATTCATTAAAACATAGCTCCGTGCGTAGGTCCGTCCGTCTTTCACAAACTGTTCATCATAAAACTTTATGGACTTATAGATATCAATGAGGAGAAGAGCCATGCACATGAACAATGACCCCTAATACATATAGCATAAGCTCCATTTTCGTATGCCGTGACTCATATTCAGTTAGTATTTCGCAATATCTTTTATAGGACAGGCCCCAGGTACTTTAATACCAAAACCAATAAAGTTGAAAGCAGAGCTGAGCCATTGTTAGAACAATAACACACACGCGCTGAGTTACTTCAGGTTAATAAAGACGCCACAGCGTTTGGAATCAAAGCTCTGAAGGCACTAAAGTTGTTCGCTATTGTATAATCTTTGACGCAACTCAGTTTTCAAAATTATTTTATAGCTTTTTATATTACAAGTTTGAAATGAACACAACCCATTCAAATTTATAAAGAGTTTGTCTTAAAGCACCGGTCGAGTTTTTTTTCAAATCATAAATAAATAAGATAATGTAAGCTTCATTTCGGGAAAACAGGGCTTAATGCATATGCATTAATTGTCATTCCAGTACCAGAGACTCTCTTTAAACGAAAAACACCATAAAATTAGAAAGTGTCGTCCTTGATTAGCTTGTGCGTATTGCACAGGCTAATCTTATTTGACATGCATAAAGCCCCATTTTTTCCTGAAAGCAGCCAATGTGTACAGATTTCAATGATAAACTGGCCAATATCGTCGCACAAGCTGTTAAACACTAAACTGGCCAATGTCGTCTTACAAGCTGTTATACACTATTGATTACATACACACTCTGCAGTGTACCAGTGTTGAACTATAAACAGGCAGATGCGGTGGTTATCGTTCCTAGCGTAGTAGAGCAGACGCTATCGTAGTTAACAGCAGACTGACTTGCAAAACTCGCTACACCACTAACAATGCTACACATTTTCGCGGACGCGTGGATGTTGAAAAACCGCACAGTTTTTGGTTTCATCCACAAAATTAATTAACGCCGTTTTGACACGTGAAATTATAAATTGCAAATGGTTTCCATATCAAGTACTCTTGAATTGTATGCAGAAATGTATATCCCGGAAGTGAAACCGGAACCATCGTACCATGTAAACTGTATTACACAACCGAGGTTCCTTGGGTCCTTAGCGTCCAATTAGAAGCGTCTAGTACACACTGCGAAAGGATAATAAGTAGACTACATGTAAAAGCAGCTCGAACATGTGACCCATGACTTGTGACGCCAGTAGAATACCACTAGCTCATATATCCGATATATTGGTAGAGTTTGTACGTATTTCAAAATTGATAGCATCATTTCATGGTGTAAAAAGCCAATCAAAGACGCTCTTGTTCAGAATTATACTGATTGTGATAATTAAGAATCCGTATGATTGCATATTTTGTATCTTCGTTGAGTGTTTTACAATTTTGAACCCAACTTTGAAAGTAAACATGACAAGAAGAAGTATTTCAACAATATTTCACATGGGACTGTCACCTGGTACATACAATTAGGTTCAATTTCTTCTTCTTCTTCTGTCTTATAATAATAATATTGATTATAATAATTATAAAAAATATGTTATAATAATCATAATAATAATACTTATTATTATTATTATTATTATTATTATTTTTATTATTATTATTATTATTATTATTATTATTATTATTATTATTATGATTATTATGATTATTATAATTATTATTATTATTATTATTATTATTATAATTATTATTATTATTTTCATATTATAATAATAATTATTATTATTATTATTATTATTATTATTATTATTATTATTATTATTATTATTATTATTATTAGTATTATTATTATTATTATTATTATTATTATTATTATTATTATTATTATTATTATTATTATTATTAGTAGTAGTAGTAGTATTATTATTATAACATGTTTTTTCTTATTGTTTTATGTTGTTGTTAATCGTTTTGTATTATTATTATTAGAAGTTGTTGGTGCTGCTATTGTTGCTACTCATGGTTTCGTGATATTTATGTTCCTTTTCTTGTATAGTAAGTAACGCCTTCCGACTACACTTCAATACTCGTCAAATAACAATCGCCTCACTGTTTCCCTTCTTCCGCGTAAAGGATGGGTATCCGGCTGGTCAATTGTTTTCTCAAATTATGTTCTTTGTTGTAAGGATCTATATTATATGCGTAAGAATTCTATGTAAAACGCAAATGTTTTGTATAAGTTAAATTATTTCTCTATTAAAAACATATATTATATTTTGAAATCGAAAGTGAATTCTTTCACTTTAAAAGAAACCTGAAGATGTGAGTATGTACTTTAAGTATTTGTACATGTTGTGTATAATTATCATTCTTTTGTCACGAAAACCAGATGAATTAAATAAGGTAATTAACATAACAATATGTGCAATGTCTTACTTTGTAATATGAATTTCTTATACCATCTCTGACTTCGAAGGGATTCCCCTCATGACTTTCTTCAATAACTTGTTTGAATGTAGTTGAAACGTTTGTTTGAATAGTAAATATGACTGGCGTTATTGTTTAGAACACATTCCTGATTGCAGACTGAATGCCGTTTAGATGTTTGCGAAGGTGTGTTGTCTTTTAAGTCTTAGTTCCCACGTCATATCTGTTTTAAGTTGGAATGCCTCTAAATTAAAAAATGAAGTACACCCAGATTTTATTGTTTACTGCTTGCATGTTGGTGTTCGTAGTGTTGCGACTTCCTCTTGTTCGAGTAAACAAAATGACATTTTTGGAGTGTTTAAGTTCCTAAATTTAGGATGTTCAATGCCTTGTGATGACAGTTGTTATTGTTAATTTATAGAGTTATGTGTTAGCTATGTCTACATGCCAAAGTTGTTGATTTTTCTTATTGTATGGCTATGCAACTGTCCTCTGATAGATGGCTGCCCGAAAATAGAAATTGTTGAGTTGAAACCCTTGTTATTATCATTATATTTAATTTAGATTGTTGGGCATTTACGGTCAAAACTCACTATTTTATACAATCCAAACACCATACCAGTCCCTAGAATAGTTTCACAACATGTACACTTAAGTTCATCTACATTTTAATGGCTTTATCAATATTCGCTGATCTGGAATTCCAAGTTTCTTAAGAAAAAGATTGCACTATGCATTTCAAAATGTAGAAAGTCATTAATTTTTTTCGATAAAAGACTTTGAACGTATAACGAGAAAACACGTAGCTGTGGCTGGTCAACATCCTTAATCGTACGCGAAATGCATGTATTTTGCTCATGCAGTTTTCAGATGTGTCGGAATAAAGAGACACCTTTTCTTCAGAATTGAAAACAGCGCACTATTTTTAGCATAGCTCGCACTTGAATGTTTATCATGTTATCGGACAACTGCAACGTTTTACACTGCAAAGTGTTTATTCATTTATAAAAATATTGGCGTTAAGCCCGGGCATGATGGTACACTTCACTGTCAAATAAACTGCTTTATTCACGATTTTATGTGTTCTGTAATAAATTTTAGGGTAGGGGTGTCCCACTGAGACTTCCGAAATGTGACCCATTTTTATACCGGAACTCTGATAAAAATGACCCATTTTGATACAAAATTTTTGAAAAAGCAGACCTATTTGTAAACGATACCATTGAGAAAGTGGACCTATTTTAATACAAGAATTTTGATAAACTGGACGCATTTCAATACTATAATTTGTTAAATTGGACACATTTCATACTAGAATTTCATCTCTATTATATCAATACAGTATACTTATTGAATTTGCTATAATATGTTAATTTGTAATTTTCATATATGTTATCATACAACTTTGCCATTTAAAAATCATGCCCATTTTGATACTAATACTTTCAAATCTTTATGCATTTCTATGCAAGCAAATTTTTGTTTTTACCGCACAAGGCTAATTACGAATTGTATATATACAGCTTATCGACTGCGAGGATATTGTGTTCCTGTAACTATAATCTACAGTTACCATACACACATAACGTATGTCAGATTATTATCCGCACAATCAGATTGTATAGAAGTTTACACCATCACGCTCAATAATATGTTAAGAAACATAGCCATACTTTATAATCAAAAACACCATAAAATATGGACGAATTATTTGCTTACTTGTTCCGTAAACAAACTATGTGTCAATTTGTCAACACTTCAAATGAGCATTTTGCACCACGATCTTAGTCTAAGATCTATCCGTGTCTCACTTAATAAACAGCATCGTAGTAACATTATTTCGTATCGAAAAATACAATACATGTACAAAACACGTTCACTGTTCAAGTAAACTAATCGATCAGTAAAATCAATATGATGTTCGTACATGAAGTTTGTAATTGGCGCGCAGTGTAATATCCTTAAAGTTTGTTTAACAAGGAGTATGCTTGTCAAATTATTCGCAGATCTTCCAATGACTTATGCATCATTAAACAGTTCACAGGAGGAAACATGTTCTCGAAAGTTTATGCAAAAGCATATTTCCATAAAATGCAATTGAAAAATAACTACATATTGTATATGTGTATATTTAAGCAATTTAACATTATCTTCCGCCTAATGATACATTTATGACTATTTGGTGAATGAAAAGTAGAAAATTATGTCTGATGTTGAATAACCCTGTATTGTACTTGCTAAAGAAATAGCTAAACTATATTTATATTTTACGCAGATCATTGCAGAGATGGCGGAAGATTGGTTATGGTTCCAAACTTGTGATGATGTGCATACTCGACCTCATAGGGGCCTTTACAGTCGTAACTATCCCGTAAGTACTGTTGTTTTAACAGTCACTCTCCATTTAGAACTGATGTGTATGTAGACACTCTCCAGGAAGTACCGGCGTATTGGTGTATTACAAAAAGTCACTCTCCAGTAGGTACCGGTGTATGTGCAGTCACTCTACAGTGATAACTGGTGTATAATTATGTACTGGTGGTTATGTAGTCACTCTCCAGTAAGTACTGGTGTATTTTTAAGCACCCTTCAATACGAACTGGTAAATGTTAAGTCACTCTCTAGTAGGGTACCAGTGTGTGTGTAGTCACTCTCCAGTAAGTAATGGTGTACTTTTTGTCACCATGCAGAAAGTAATGTTGAATATGTATTCACTGTTCTGTTCCGTAAGTACTATGTATGTATGTATAGTAATTCTCCAGTAAGTACTATGTATGTATAGTCATTCTCCAGTAAGGACTATGTATGTATAGTCATTCTCCAATAAGTACTATGTATGTATAGTCATTCTCCAGTAACTACTATGTATGTATAGTCATTCTCCAATAAGTACTATGTATGTATAGTCATTCTCCAATAAGTACTGTGTATGTATAGTCATTCTCCAGTAAGCACTATGTATGTATAGCCATTCTCCAATAAGTACAGGTGTATTTGTAGTCTCTCTCCAATGAGTACTTGTGTATATGTGGTCACTCTCCAGTAAGTACTGGTGTATGTGTAGTCACTCTCCATTAAGTATTGGTGTATGTATATTCATTCTCCAATAAGTACTTGTGTATTTGTAGTCTCTCTCTAGTAAGTACTTGTATATATGTTGTCACTTTCCAGTAAGAACTGGTGTATGTATAGTCACTCTCCAGTGCGCACTGGTGTATATGTAGTCCATCTCTAGTAACTACTGGTGATGTTGAGTCACTCCGCAGTCAGTACTGGTGTATTTGTTGTCAATCACCAGTGAAAACGGTTGCATGTTTAGTAACTCTCCAGTAATTGCTGGTGCATATTAAGTCACTTTCAAGTAAGTACTGATCTATGTATAATGACTTGACTCTTTAATGAGGACGGGTGTATGGGTTGCCACTATTTTATTCATTTGTGGACTCTCTCTAGTAAGTGCCGTTGTATGTGTACTTTATTTTAATGTAAAATTGTTGTTGTCGTACTAAACTTTAAAAAAGTAATGGTTTCAAACACATTTTCTCATTATTGGTGAGCAAATAATATTGACCAAAATTCATCATGTGAAAATATAAACTTAACTGATGAACAGTTCCGCAGTCCTAAATGCATACACTAATCAAGTTTTTCCATTTGTATTGCGATACTGATTATCCTTTAAATCATTAATTATTACCATTCCTTAAAAGATACGAACTCTGTATTTGTTAATTTATTGAAACAAATAAACGGTATGAAAAAATGTCTCTCAGTTGTAAAATGTTCATATTGACATTAAAGAATTATAACTGGTATGGGTTTGTATAAATGGCGCGTGGACAACCATTGCTATGATGTTTCATAATAGTTTTGAATCATATTAAATTATCCTGCAATTTTGATCTTTTTCGCATTTTAGGTTCAGTGCGAAAATACCTCCTTAGAGATATGCGCTATTATGAACTGTCTTGGGTATGGATGGGAGATCAGACAGGCACGGAGAGACGCCTACAAAGAGCATGATAGGCTGATGACTGCTAACGTTCAAACAATGATAGCAATAACAGCGGGTAGCAAGGCAGAGGGACTGACAAGCTGTTTTGAAAGTGACTTAGATCTAATGCTTGTAATGCTAGGCAGCATGTGTTTAGAAGATGGTGTTAATTTTGACACATTACCAATGGAGACTATAGTGTTAATATTAAATACCGGGGTCTGCTACCACGGACACTGTAGGCTTAATTTACTATATAGACGTGGTTCAATAATTCCATGTTGCGTGTTAAATGCTCTTTGTGATGATGGCAATGGTGGTGTTCTCCTAAGCAGCACTTTGTTTCTTAATTTTTTTGATAAGAGGACAGATCCACAATTGGTTTACCATGAACGTGCAGGGCCATCATTGCCGAGTTCAAAAGGGCCATTGCATAAAGACATGGTCCATTCTTTATACTGTCACTGTCCTGGCATACTATTGAGATGGGCAAAACGTAGTCGCCATTGGCCACCACCGGATATTGTTCATAAAGTCGTAACTATGGGTGCATTTGTTACACCTGTTGGTTTTAAAGGTAGCGAATATCAACATGTTGAATGGCGGATTTGTTTTAATACAGGAGAGAATGAACTTGTGAGCAATCTAAATAACATACAGGTTTACATATATGTTATATTGAAAATGGTGGTAAAGGATGTCTTGAAGCCAGTCAAGAAAGAAATCACATCATACACAGTGAAAAACATTGTTTTGTGGCTTGCAGAGAACAATCCACAAGCACTGTTCAATGAAAGTAGCTTGTTTTATTGGCTTCGGGAAGGACTTGGACAACTAAGAACGGCAATATTAAATATCCTTATGCCATATTATATGATACCAGAAAGGAATCTAATGGCAGCGTGCGGACTCAATGAAGAACAAAAAAGTACTTGGGTAAAATCGATTACGGATATGATTAGCGAAGGTCAGAAAATATTATTTAGATTGCCGAGGATACGGAAGGCAATAATTTCGCATCCAGAGCCCCTGTTATGGTACAACAAGAAGAGATTGGAGCTTGAACTGCTGGAGCTGTATAGTATGAAAACCCAATTGCAACAAGGCAGAGATGAGAATCGTAAGCGTAACGAGTCAGATCGTATCTTGCAGGAGATAACGAGACGTATAACAAACATATCTGGAGAGGTCCGTGATAGGATGAACTGGGAAGGAAGTTGTGTTTTTGATCTGGATGAGATATTTACCAAGATGTTGATGTAATGTCTGTATTTTAAAATTAACATCGAACATAGCAATAATTCATTTTTTCATAATTTCCACAATCTAGAACAGATGCGTTTATTCATCATGTTTTCAATGCTTATGAATTCTTAAATATGATGCAAATAATCGAGAATTGTTAATTTCATAAGTTAATATTTCTTTGCAAAAGGCTCTTCAAACAGACATATTCGTGGCCCCAATTATGGATATGCAGGCAGTAATCGCCTTTAACCAGTATCCGAGCTGACTGTAGCTTTCATTGGTATTTTACGAATCGTCTATAATCAGATTGTGTAAAGGACATAATTATCTGTAACACTATTAAGACTTGAAACCAGTCTGTCGTTATAAATTCGAAGAAGTTAATGGTATTTAGATCTGACCACAAATATCGTGGTAAAGATTTGGTGATGAACCAAATGTCTCGCACACTTCAAATGGGTAATATACTTACGTGTTGGACCAATTTTGCCTCATGACAATTGTTTACAAGATAAATATTGATGCAAAGCATCAAAGGGCGTCAGGAATTTCAGTGTAAAAAGCACTCCATGAAGTTACATGGAACGATTTTGTTCTACTGTAAATATTAATATATTGGCCGATTATTTTAAACAAAATAGAAAAAGATACTGGTATCACCATTGTCTATGATTTTGTGTTATAACCCCCAAATAACCATTATTTATGATGTTGTGTTATAACCACCAAATAACCATATTTTATGATTTTGTGTTGTTACCCCCAAATAATTCATAGTTCATTTTATTAACATTGGTTTCCTTTTTTACTGGCAGTTTTCATTAATGGACCAGAACTGTGAAGGTATTAAAAAATCTGCTTCATCTTGTAAGCGTAATTTCATATTTTTCTTAACTTCAAGGGGAGATGATTCTGAACTTATTCTTACTTTGCTCATTTACGATAGGGGTTGAGTACTCATTGATATGAAAACACTGTAAAAGTTTGAGAAAAAAAGAGAATGGAAACTGTTTATTGCATATACAATACACATATCACAATACTTTGAAATTTAGTCAAAGATCATAAAAGATTTATTGATCCGATATTCATCATTTTCAATAGGGTTCGAGTAATACTGATATAAAAACAGTTAACAAGTTTGGAAAGATTCAGGCGAAAGTTGTGAAATCTTTAAAACAAGTGGAAATTGTTTATTTTGTCAAATTTAATAGAAAAAAATTCTGGACTTATTGTCCCGATGTTTCTCATTTGAAATGAGGTAAAAATGCTCATTGATATGAAGACACTGTAAGTTTGGAAAGAATCTGATGAAAAATGTTGACATAATCACGTAACCAAGCAGTTGATAAAAAACCTGTGCAAGTTTGATAACAATCGGATGAAAATTTTGGACTTCGAACAAGGATTTCAAAGTTTCTCAAATTCTAAGGAAGATAACTATGGACGTAATCGTCGGATAATGCTAAAGAACCCATACCACCTGAATAGTAATACGTGTCGCGCTTCGCGCTCTATATGTGGTTCTTAAAAAAACTCCGAGGAGTGCTTGACTCTAGGGAAACGGGTTGCTGGGACACAGCTCCTCCTTGATAAGCGGCTGCTTCCTTTATCGCAACTCATTGTTACAATGAATAATACGTGTCGCGCTTCGCGCTCTATATATGGTAGGGATAGTTCTTAGAGCCTATGATAGACAACCATACAAATACATGGATAATAAATGTGTTGTTTGCATTTATTTGTTAATAGAAACACACGTGTATTTCATCAAGATATTTCAGTGATGTAAGACATTTTAATTAACGTTGTCACCACGTTGCATCCATTAATTTTAATAAAGATGTCCAATTGTAGTAAAATGGATTTTAAAATGTCTATATAAAATAAAGCTTTATTATATTTATTAACCTGACTGAAAAAAGTGTCAGCCGCTGAACTGTTCCGTTCGTGCCGGAACCCGGGATTGAACCGGGGGCCTTTAGATGACTGTTGCGTAAACATCTTCAGTCTATCGCTCTCCCAACTGAGCTATTCCGGCTGACATTCACTTATGTACTGCTATTTGGTGAAGTTGTGTATAGCAGTCGTTATTTTATGTCTATTAATAAACTAATACATTGTACGTTTTCCTAACACTTCGCCTTCCAATAAACTTGCTTGCGCGATAGGTCGTCAAATATCGTACTACATTGATTCTCCACTAAATAAGCAAATAAGTAAAACCACAAAATAAATATATTTTGATTATGTTTTGTTTTTATACAAAACATTATTTGTTTTATACAAAACCAGAAAGTTTCGCGCAAATGCCCAGTCCCTGTGATCAGTTGTGGATCAGTTACAAATTAACACAATTAGCTTTGCATTATTGGCAATACATGTTGTGATAAATGTAATAGGCACAAATGTAGTACTTATTTACACTAAATTACACAAAAAATCACCACTATGCAAGAAATTCTTAAAACAAAAATATATCAATTGATCCGTAAAATAACTTCTCCTCCCATAAGCGAAAAAAATACATTACATACTAGTCGCCGCACTCCAGTGCGCCGCCAATCAATAAGCTATTTTGATGTTAATGGTAAAATTGATACATATGCCTGCTAGGAATGTGTACCTTGTGTGCTTTTGTAATAACTTGCATATATATATATAATTTAATGCTCATTTTCAAATGTAAGGGCTAAGAACTTGTATTTGCTCTATTGATGAATAAATTTTGTTGTTGTTGTATTCTTGCATATATTAAATTAATGCTCATTATCATATGTTAGGGCTATGAACTCGTATTAGCCTTATTGATGATTTTATGTTGTTGTTGTATACATGTCATAAAATACACACATAAGAATTGTATTATAATATGAGGAAACTGTACATTACGTAATTTACGTATATTTTTAAAGTAATTTATCTAAAATATTTTACGTAGGTAAGATTCTTAACATTGCTATTTCAGACACATCAATTTATAACATTCGTATGCATACATGTTTGATTTCTACAAATAATTGTAAAAATTCCTCTAATGTAGTTTTTATTTGAAATTAACGAAATTACGTGTCAACGAATTAGTTGATTTTCATTAAACCACGAATTTTCATAACGACGAATTTCAATACGTTTACAGTATAAGATGTACAGTTGCAATATCAGTTGCAATTATGTTTTCCCTTCATAACTAACCATGTGAACCATTTCATAACACTATCGTCCAATTTCTATCTTCTACCATTACTTATAAATTGTATAATGCATTTATAATGTAGGCTATTAGCTTGTATCAGCTTTACTGCTGAATAAATGGTGTTGTTGTTGTTGTTTACTGTAATATTCCAATCTGAAGCCATTTTGTCGTGAGGAACATATATTCATTATTTATTGAGAACTTGGCAGAAATTAATCTAGGTTCCAAAGTATTGTCAACAATAATTTGTACAATAATTTAGCATTATTTTGTGACTTTGTGCTGTTATGGTAAATGTAATATATTTGAGTAATTGAAATGCAATGAAATACATTAATATATAATTAGTCCTTTTAATTTGAACTACAATCTACATGTTTGTTCTAAATGTTTATTAATATTTGTGTGTGCTTTGAGTATTTCAGGGAAAGGTGACGTTCGTATAATACATTCAATTAAGTATATACTACATCCGCAATCAGTGCTCTTGATTATTAAGGCTATATTAAACCAATGTATCTCTCACCAAGAAAATACTTATTTTATTAAATACATGTCGTTTGTTGGTGGACAGGTTCTGTCACACCATCGCCTATGTTACATTGTATATGAAAATTTAGAATTCCGAGCTATAGCCTCAACCATATTCAAATTACAATACATAGTAATACGAACGATATATCAGTATTCAATAATAAACTTAACATAATGAGTCATAAATGGTATTATAAACAATAATAGAATGCACAAATTATTTCAAATATTATTTATACGATTTATGAGCCCTGACTGACACACTAAACACAATTTCACATAAACGTTAACATAAACAATAAAGGAATGAACAATATGTTTCAAACAACCAGGGGTGTGTTTTTGTTTTCTTTCGGCCGATCCCCCCCCGTTCTATTTAAAATTAATTGTACAAATAGTGCTTAACTGGAACTATATTTATACAGAGTTTAGTTTAATTCTGTAAGGATATGCCATTTTCTTCTCCTGAGGCTGTTCTTAAATTACAGCCCTGAACAATAAAAGAACATTCATAAATCACCAAATATCGGCACGAGGTACACAGGTGTGCCAAACATGAGAATTGCGACATAAAACTAAGCTATAATCACCGAATTCTGATAGTTTGATATTGAATAAAACTTTTTTGACACAATATAATGCTCGCTTATGTGATAGTTGCTTTTGATACAGCTTTTCATATTTACTTTTATTATGCGCCTTCATTTCTAAATTATTGTATTATTGTCCAAAATATTGGCTACAAGTAAAAACACGATCTTAAGATTATTTCAGCCTTCAACGCGTTGTTAATGCCACGAACGATAACTGTGTATCAACATTGTAACTATGATTAATTCAAGTAGGGGCTGAATTGTTATTCACTCGGTCTATTAAGACAAAGAACACAAATATGTGTATTCATATTATAGATTCAAAGAGCACATATATGTTCCAAGCCTTAGTACAGTGTTGTAAAATATAGTTTTTGTTTACATGACATACATATTTTAGAAGATAATGAATTTGTGAAAATGAATTTCTTATTACCTTATGCATCGGTTAATAAACACAATGTCGTTCTGGTTTCGATTCATTGAGATTTGGTCAGCCAGATTGAACAGGATTAGCTAAATCGCATTTATTATCCCCACTCTTTTTGAAACGCGTGGGGATAATCCACGCCGTCTGTCTGTCTGTCCGTACTGGCCACTATCTCCGCATACACTATAAGCACTAGAACCTTGAAACGTACACACATGGTAGCTATGAGCATATGTGCGACCCTGCACTATTTGGAATTTTTATCTGACCATTGGGCCAAAAGTTATGGGGATTGGGGTGGAGCCGGGTCAGAGATTTTTACTCATTTTTATGCCCCCAGTACGGTGCAATGGCCATAACTTTTGCAATATTGAAAATAGCATCTTGATATTTTACATGCTTGTGTATCTCATAGAGCTGCACTTTTTGAAAGGTCAAGGTCAAAGTTATCCTTCAAGTTTTAAGGTTAAAAAAACAAATCCAAGGGAAGTATTAAGCTTTAAAATGAGGTTAGTAATGAACCTGCCAAATGATATTTAAAAATTAAATAAATCAAAGTGGCTTAGGAGGGGGCATTGTGTTTCTGACAAACTCAAAGGTAAAAAACTCATCCAAGGGAAGTAATTAGCTTTAAAGGGAGGTAAGTAATGAACCTGCCAAATGATTTTTGTACCGATTTTTTTAAAAATAAATCAAAGCGGCGCAAGAGAGGTCATTGTGTTTCTGACAAACACATCTCTTGTTATATGTAATTTTACATTGACTTCTTCATTTCTATACCGATTCACTTCCAATTGATACTGATCATCTCTAATGACAATACGGTCAATCTCAACTATGCATGGCCCGATTACCAACCCTGGGGTGCCCCCTGGGTCAAACATGCGGCGTGGGGATACGCGTAGGCCTCTGCCGCGCCATTTCTAGTTTTGTATTGCAATTAAGTGTTCACGATTTTATGGTTAAACCTATTACACTCTTCAAATGAATCGAAGTTTGAACTGTAGAACATAACCCATAATTTAGACGACGCTATGTACTTAAAACAAAGTAAAATAAATCATGAAATAATTGACTTGAGCTAGTTATTGTTATACCGTGCTTAATAATTTTTGAGAAATCGGGCCCTGTCGATGCTTGGATATTTAGTAATTTGGGTTAAAGCCCTCTTAGTGACACCACAACGTGCCAGAACTACACAATCGAGAGTTAAATAATATGTATTTTAAAATGATATGTAACATATGCAGTCTGTAACGGGCCATTCGGTAATGTCATAGCAGTATTAGAACAAAACAAAGTTTCGATAAAAAATTGTATATGTTAGAAGTAGTTTTTTCAAGTGCATAAAGTATCTGCTATAATTCGTGTAAGTAACAATTGTATGATGGTAAAGTTTGAATGTGTAGTACGCATATTACTTGAATAGTCCTTAAACACAAATCAAACACAAAAACACAAAATGTCAGTATTAAACTGAATCATGCTTGTGGATATTGTTTAAACCGACATATTATATTTATTGTCATTGTGTTTGTTTAGAGAAAGGTACAAAACATCAGCTAACAGAAAATGATAAGTATACTCATTTAAATGCGGATGCACATTTTTTCACTAATGTTCTATCCGCTGTGTGAGCAAGATAATGTTCATATTGTATATTCATTTTAATGTCAAACTATTACATTTTCGTGTGTATATTGCATTATACGTTTATGGGTTATTTTTTGTAATTGGCGATATGTATCATCACATTATAACGAAAACTTCACATCAACAACAGTGTTA
Source organism: Dreissena polymorpha (assembly GCF_020536995.1). Taxonomy (NCBI): domain Eukaryota; kingdom Metazoa; phylum Mollusca; class Bivalvia; order Myida; family Dreissenidae; genus Dreissena; species Dreissena polymorpha. Next base: position 152,030,568 of record NC_068356.1, on the reverse strand, counting down.
AAATAACCCAACATAAACATTAAATCTTGTTCTTCATGTTCGCTGTTACTTGGAATCATACCTGCAAACAACATATCACTGTTTGTCAAAGTGTGACCTTATTGTCACCAATATCTGAGTTCGTTTTCATCGATAATATAATACATTATATTTCAAAAGGAATTCGGCCTATGTACTGATATGCTATTTAAAGAGCAAACTATTGTTTTTGCTAATAAATACATATAGCAAAATGTAGGCAATACGATTGTGATTGTTATAAAAGCTTTTGAATAGTATTGCACAACTCACAATTTTTAAAACTGTAGAATTGTAAATTTTAAAATATGGCACATTCTTTTAGGTAATTGATCATTCATAACTAAATATAAGTTATAAATTTTTGTTGAACAATAAACACGGATTCTCAAAATGGTGAGCCTTTGCGATAGAAACAACACAGCTGTATTTAGTGTTTCTATAATGTCATGGTGTATTTTGTCACCACAAATAAAACTGTTGTGAAGGACCGGAATATATAAAGGAAGAAAGAAATTATCATAATCGTGTTTTATTTTATCTGAATCATAATCTTATACGATTACAACATTGCATTTAAAAGAATGAAGATCTTTACATCAAATTTTAACCCGGTGTGAGGTCAAGTCATACTTCAAACTGACCCAGATTCAATAACAAACAAAACACGCTTCTGAAACGTTTGTCAATGTAATACTTTGTAACTTTGCAGACATAAATGACACACAAATGCCAAAACGTGACGGGCAAATCGAATACTTCACAGGGGTGTGTCCTTATGTCGTAGATATCGGATATTAAGCCATAACTGCAAGTAAGTGCATCAAGAGCTTCATACACAGATTAAAAGACTTAAATGCCATGATTTTACCTTTTGTGTTATTTCGAATGTTCGTCAGTACAAGTGTAGATTCCAAACTCACTTTGAATTTGTGTGACTCACTATATATACCTCACTGTTGTACCAAAATGTGACTTACTTAATATACCTGGTTGTGGTAACAACGTTTGATTAACTTTATATACCTGGTCGTGGTAACAACGTGTGACTAACTTTATATCCCTGGTTGTGGTAACAACGTGTGACTAACTTGATATACCTGGTTGCAACGTGTGACTCATAATATAAACCTGATTGTTGTAAAACAATTTACTCACTATAAATACAGGACTGAGGTTTCACCCTGTGATTACTACATATACCTGACTGTGGTCACACGATATGACTTACTATAAAAACCTGGCTGTGGTTAAACGATGTGTAAATCCCTATATAAACCTGATTGGGGTAACACCATTTGTTTAAAAACAGCTGTCGAGTAGCTTTAAATAGACTCTTAGCTTGAACGTAGTTAAAACGTCCGTGATGTCCTTGGAAAACTAAAGTCACCTTCATCAAGCAACAAAAAAATATTTATATATTATGTAACTATTAACGAAATAAACATCTTACTGGTATTGTAATGTTAAACTACAGCTGTGTACTATTCCAATATATACACTAATTGACATATTAAAACAGATTTCACGCATATGACCAGAGTATATATTGTCAAGACAAACATTTGATCAAGTTTGCTCCCAAATGAGTCTTTAATCTTGTTTTTTGGTTGGTTACATGTTTGTTAAGCTTTAACTAGGTAAACTTGTTTTGAACGCACATTAATCTGAGTCGAAAATATAAAATGCTTCCACTAACCTTATCATAAAATGACGTTTCATTTCGTTGACATGTTAATTAATCATGAGTTATCACGAAATTCGGATAAAAGTCTGCGTTTAAAAGTCTAATAGTCTTATAGTTTTCTCACAGCATTGTTAACACAGCCACTTTGATATACTGGTGTTCCTCATTTGTGAAAAACATTCACGGACAACTTTTGTGATCACGCTCTGTCGATTATTCATCATGCGTCGTCAACATTTACATTGCAAAACCTCTAGAAGCCACATGTTTTCTATAAAACTAAGTCCGAACTTTGTTCTTATCATATATCGGATTAGTTTAAAGCTTGGTAAAGTCTGGTAATAAAAACAGGTCAGCAATGAATAAGCTTGTGAACACCCGAGATATTTTGCCCAATCTTTTTGTTGGGTCTCAGGTGAGCGATAATTAGTAAGCACGAACTGTTAAGAAGTTTCCCCGATAATGGGAATTTCCGTATTTTGCTGTTTACCGAAAAGTATCCCCGATAATGGGAATTCCGTAATATACTATTTCCCCGATAGTGGGAACAATATAAACGCCAAAATACCCGCTTTGGTATTAACATTTATTAACGATCCACAATATATATACAATCCTTGTGTCGATCTAGTTTATCACTTAGTAACGACGCCACGTCGTTAGTAACGACGTCACGTCTATAACATTACGTCATAAATGGACGTTTCGTCACGGAACCAATCCGCCGGTACAAATAAAACGTTGAAATATAATGTCCATTTTTCCCCTCCATCAAAATACAGTACATTTTGATAAATATCGTAAAAACAAATTTAAATAATAAATTGTATACATAAAAAAATTGTATGTTCTTTCGAAATTCTAATCATTAATTGTCCACTTCTAACTGGCATATCTTTGTTACCGGTATCGTCATGGTGCTGCTTCCAACCTGTATTTTCACGACTCTCACACGACCGTCTTGTCCTGGTTAAACCTCGAGCATCCGTTCTAGTGGCAAGTTCCCCCCTCATCGTTTCCGGAGTAATGATAAGAACAACTTCGCCAATCTTAATGTCGCTCTCAGGATGAAATCATTTGCGTCTAGCATTCAGGCTAGGCAACCATTCCCGTAACCACCTGTGCCAAAATGCCGCACTAACTCTTGTTCACGCCGCCAACGCTTCCGCATGCTGAACTGTGTTTCATCTACTGTAGATGGTGCGAATTCGCCTCCCATTTGACCGTGCAGAAATGATTTGGTGTAGTGAAATGTCGTCTGAGGAATTCGAAGACTGGTAGGTCAATGGTCGAGAGTTTATAAGGCCCTCTGCTCCAACAATTGCTGTCATCAGCTCTTCTTCATTGACATCTGCATTTCCCAATATAGCGTTGATGGCTCTTTTGGCTGATCTGATCATTGTCTCGTGGATTCCCCCAAAATGTGGAGCTAACGGTGGATTGAAAGCCACTTGACACCCTGGTGTGCCGCTGCTTCCGCAATCTTGTATGTGTCCAAGTGTTCTGCAAGTGCCTTTAGTTCATTGTATGCCCCTTTAAAATTGGTACCGTTGTCAGAATACATTTCTTCAGGCATTCGTCTACGACTTGTCATTCTGTAGAAGGCGTTCAAAAACGAATCTGTGTCCAGACCATACGTTATTTCCAAATGAACGGCCTCGTGGCCAAGCAGGTGAACACACACAAATAACGTTTTTTTACAACGTTTTCCTCTCCCGTGAATGGTTATGAACGGACCCGCCATATCGACTGACGTCCTTATGAATGCACGAATTGACGCCTTTAATCTGTTTATTGGCAGTGGTGCCATAATTTGCTGGAATGCTTATGCTTTTCTTCGTCGACATTCCATGCATTCTTTTTCCATTTCTCGAATCGCTTCTCGTCCTGATATGATCCAATAACGAGCCGATAAGGTCGCAAGAGTATGGTTTGTTCCTGCTGCGTGGTTGTTACCATCATGTACGTCTTTTATTATCAATTTAGTGATTTGGCCTTTTCTCGGAAGAATAATAGGATATCGCACGTCATAAGACAAAAAGCCAGCATGCGTAAGTCGACCGTTAGATCGCATCAAGCCATCATCTTCAAACATTGGTTTCAACCATAATAATTTACTGCTTAATGGTAGGTTCGTCTGTCTGCACAAGGCGTTCCACTCATCGCTGAAGTGCTCTTGCAGTGTCTGTCTGATAGCTTGAATCTCAGCCAACTTGATTTCATCTACTCGCAGTTCTCCCGATGTTGTCTCCTCTTTTGGCTTTTGACAGTTGTTGACAAATCTGTTAATCCATGCTATAGTTCTCTTGAGTTTAAACCAAGTGGAGAAACGATGTGAATCAACTAGATGGTGATTTTTCGTATCATATACAACTTAAAACGTTTTTTTCAAATGTGTCTTTTCTTTTCATCTCTGTTTTTGGTCTGTTGACTGTTTTATTCGATGGCCACTCATTAGGCGACCGCAGTAGGAACTCAGGACCATTCCACCAATTTCTGCACTCGATCAATTATTTTGCATTCATTCCTCTACTCAGGTGATCTGCCGGGTTTTCACAGCTTGGAACATATCTTCATTGTTCGGGATTGCTGTCGCTTTGAATTTCACCAACTCCATTTGCTACGAAGGGTTTAAATTGTCGACTACGACCTCTGACCCACCACAAAACATTGACACTATCTGACCAGAATGTAACGGTGCTCAGCTTTAACTCTAAAACGTTGCATATTCGTTATGCTAGCCGCATTCCGATGACAGCTCCCATTAGCTCGAGTCGAGGTATGCTTGCTGATATGTTCGGTGCAACTCTTGTTTTTGCAGATATAAGACTTGTAGAAACAGAACCGTCATATGTTCACCTTGCTAACACCACAGCTCCATATGCGCTGTCTGGTGCATCGACGAAAGTGTGCAAAGATAGGGCTTCCAGTATTTTGTCTTTTGCCCGAAGACATCTTGGAATGAATACGAACACTGATCTGGCTATCGTTATAGCTCACCTTAATGCTGTTTGTGCTAATCGTGCTTTGTGCGATGTACGTTGTCAATCACGTTAGAGACCACGTTTTATCCAATGTTTGTCAGAATGTTTATTTTAACAATAGTCAGGAGCGCGCAAAAACAAACTAACTTGGTCAAATCTTATAGAAACCATGTTATCACTCTGGATGCATCATGCATACCTCAATCTTAATGAAACGCATTATTTTTCCTGAAGATTACAGCAGGTACATCTTCTTGGTTTGCTGATTTTACTCATATCCAGTTTCGTTTTATAATTGTGACAGTTTTGATTTGTTATTTTTACGGCTGTGGATAATTATTTTTGAGCACATTTTATATAAATTCATAAATATTGTACAACGTTAGGCCTTAATAAATGAAAATTACCAAACTGAACATTGGTACACTGTCGCTAATTTTAATGACACTTGATTGTTTTAGGCTTTAAAAAGCTAGTTGCCTGACCGGAATAACAACATCTGAAATTAAGTTGCGTAGGCTAAAATATAAAAAAATCTCTGAGAGAAGTACTGTAAAGTTGCACTCATCGAATGCACAGAAAAAAAAGTTTTTCAAATTAATTTGAACTCCCCACTCATTCCATCACAACAAACACAGGCAACTATATAACACACATAGAGAGTGATAGTCACGTTTAAGCATGCACGCACGTTATGTCAACATAATCCTAGGAACTATTGCCCGAACAAACCAATGTTCGGAAACATCTCCAACAAATACAACTACGTCGTCTGGCTTAGCCTGCAAACGTACATTTAGCCTGAGATTTATATAAAAGAGTGTCAGACAAGTAGCAACCAAACAATGAACTGATCCTTATGAGGACTCTAATCTTTTATGTCAAATATAATTAAATATTTGCATTTGATTATATGCAAAATATTAAATATCGCTTAAATGTCAGAAGTACGCAAAATATTGACTAGCTTACAGTTTTAATTCAAATCGAAGTTGAGTCTTAATGGGAATTTTAAATCATGTGTTTTGTGTGGGCATACATGTGGTGTTTGAATTAAATGTATACTGGTAATGTGTTTACAAATATATGTTTCATTACTAAGCAAATGAAGGAAAATATAAATAAGTACTGTTTAATTATACTCAATTATTTCTTAAGGGGTTACCATGGATATCACCGGATAAATCAAAAGGAAACCACTGGTAATAAATCCTCGTGTGTTAAGAAGGAAATCGTTCAGTGACACATCGTTAAGTATGAACTTGTGTCTGTGGCATAATTAACATATTTATATATTTATCTTTAGGAAAATGTAGTGCAGGCTAATGACATAATATCGCAATTATGTACATGTATTTTATACATGTTTGCATGTTAGAATCTGAAAACGAACATTAGTTAACTTTTTGCGGAACTAAATTTGTTATCAATTTGAAATTTACTTACTTCTAACTTATATTTTCTTTTTTTATTTATAAACGTTTTAGTTCTTTTAAAGAAAGATCTAAAATACACTCTTAAGTATTCTATCAATAACACAAGCATATCGATTTGCTGAAATGTTTTGGCATAAAAATCACATAAAATATATTATTAATGTCTGTTGTAGACAGAATGAGATGGTTATAATTTGTATTACACGCTTTTTATTGCAACATGTATAACTGACATAAATCCAGTATAACTATAACGCATGCTTAATTTAATGGTAAATACATAGTATATTACAAAATGAGTATGTTTCGGCTAAACATAATTACAGATCTTAAAGGCATCTTATAAAACATCTAGATGGATCAGATGTGAATCCATGTTTTACAATATAGAGCGTATTTTACATAGTGTTTTCGTTATCGTGTTCTGTAAGTACATATTTAATCTAATCAGTCTCAATTGTGAATCGTAAACAGAGGTTTAAAACCAAGTGTGTCGACGCAATAGGAAGTAAACGTTGCTATCGTAAACGAAACTCTAGCTGTTAATTTGTAAACTCAGTGAATATGAAAAAGGTAACAAACACAGATGACGTATGCGGCATGTTCATTAGCAAACAATTATTAACTGTTCATGCCAGCAAGCAATTAATTCCAACGTATTTGTTATTAGAAACTTGGATACAATAAAGTACAAATACCAGGTACGAAAACTACATTGGTGAATATATTAAAGATTCAGTACAACTACAATTAAAGCATGTCAAATTTAATAAATTCGAATAACTGATTTTAAGTAATGGTAAATATGTGTATATTGTTGTTTGTGTTACTTTATTTTAAAGGATTATTTCTTGTTAATGATAATTTATCGAATTTTAGACACAATGTACATATCTTTCTAGGATATATTACAATTTAATTATTTCGCCAATATTCCAAAATAATGACGGAATCAGATGATAAATAATCGGGAAATTATGACAAAGTAGGCGTTGAGTTAGAGTGCATTGAGGTATAAGTGTTAACCATTCGCCACGGTTGCACCATATCCAGGAACATTACGCATTAAACCCCCCTTCCACAGGTTGTATTATAGAAGCAATCCATTATAGTTGTCTTTGACACATGCGTTGAATGTATTTGTAACAAAATGGAAATCAAGTAAAATATATGATAAAGAATAAATTATGAAGATGGGAAAGTCAGCAATGCAGGAAATCAGGTCAGGACAGGGAGAAAGTGGTCATTGAGCAAGGCGGTAGCAGTCTAAAGCACAAGGATGTTGTGGGGTCTACCAACGTGGGAAGAGAAGGACTTGGCACCATACAGACCCAAAGGTGGAGAAAAGCAGGGAAAAGAGAAAGGAGAGACCTGGTGCAGAAAGAAATCAGAAACCTTGAAGAGCAAGCACGGTCAGCCAGGGCGGTCCAGCTTAGACCCCAAGGAGATTGGACGAAGTGGAGTACACCAGAGAGGAAGCTCACGTGGCAAGAACTTTGAACATATGAACCACTTCAGCTAAGTATTCTCCTGCGGGCAGTGTACAGCATGCTTCCAACCCCCACAAATCTTCAGCGATGGAAGCTGACAGAAGACCCTACTTGTCCTTTTTGTGGGAGTATAGGCTCGTTGCGGCACATTCTGTCATCGTGTCCAACAGCCCTTGCACAAGGGCGCTACAGGTGGCGCCATGACCAAGTACTCAGAATGTTGGCCGACGCCCTAGAAAGAGAGCGGAAGAAGGATAGACCCCGGAAGAAATCAGGACTCCAATTCATCAGCTTCGTCAAGGAGGGTACAACAAAGTTCACCGCCACAACCAGTTCCAGATCTTGTATTCTGCAAGATGCTAACGACTGGGAGATGCGTGCAGACCTAGGGAAGAAACGAGTTTTTCCAGAGGAAGTAGTCCATACAACTCTCAGATCCGACATAGTGCTATGGTAAAAGGCGGCGAAGCGGGTGATCCTTGTAGAGCTAACTGTGCCATGGGAGGAGAGGATCGACGAGGCCTATGAGCTGAAGAAAGCCAAATACCAGAATCTGGCAGATGTATGCAGAGAGAGAGGCTGGAAGACATGGATCTTTCCGATGGAAGTCGGATGCAGAGGATTTCCATCACAGTCGTTGTGGAAGATGTTTGGAGCGCTGGGCGCCGAAGGAAGAGTCAGGAAGACTACAATCCACGCCCTTGGCAAGACAGCTGAACGAGAATCCAGTGGCTCTGGTTAAGACGTTGTAAACCAAATTGGAAGCCATCGTAGACGAGGTAGTGATTGGCCATCACTACCTGCCCCGCCGACTCGAGGTTGTACCATGCATAAGGGGGCGAAACAACCTATGACAGGTGGAGCTTGGCTGACGACGTCTACGTTCAGCAGTTGATACTGTATCATCACATCAATCAATTTTGTAAAGTACAGTTTTTTAATGCCTTTTAAAAGTTTAAATGGGGACAGACTTCAATCAACAAAACATACTAACAGGTAGCTTCAACCCATTAACTCTTTTATGTAGTCTCGTTTGAGTTTCTAGTACATTGTTACATGATAATAAGCACATCAAAACCCACAATTCTAATGATTATATTCTCATTTTTTAACGTGTCTAAATGAAAAAGTATAAGTATAAAGTTAACACATCAATATGATGTACGTACAAAATGCTTGTGCCACGCAGTCTAATATTCTGATTTACCAACGAGTAAGCTGGTCATAGTCTTTACATATCGTTCAATTACATTTAAATAAAATTAGTAAGAGAACATCTTTATTAAGATATTCTTCCATAAAATGCTTTTCTTATGTAACAATATGTGCATATTGAAGCATATCAAATATTATTTGTCATAGAATGGTAAGACCATGATGAATATTCGGTGCAAACATATGGTTTATTCAATATATAAAAAGGACATACAGTCCATAAGTATACATGATCTAAAACATAGTAAAAAATATAAAGGCATGATATGTGATCAGTATTGAATTTCGTAAGTTGTTAAATAAAGTATAAATACCGGAAAAGGTTTAGGACAAGATTTTATGTTTTATTACAACATTTAGAATCCATTTAACAAGTTTTGCTATAACGATAACATCAAAATAAACAAAGACGAATCTACAAGGGAGCGGCAAGTCAAGTTTGAGTAATATATCATATGAACAATTGATTATAATAATATTAATACAGGTTTCCTTGACTCAATGCTTTATGTACATACATAGCTTAGATTCTGATGGTACGTGTTTTACCCGAGTGCATTAATTCAATACATTTTATCATTGTTTGGAATTTTCAAGTAATATTCATTCATATACACTTTCCTAATACCATCATATAAGGAACATTCTAATAAAAAATGATATTCATCCTCAAGAACATTGCAATGTTGACATTTGCTATGTTGAACAGGTATGGCTTCAGGTCTATACCGTCTGCCCGATTCGCTTTCTAGTCTAGGGGATCTAGTCTACTCTAGACTTAATATACAAATATCATATCTAAACTTATTTATGCTAACATCTTTTAATGTACATAACAAACATTCATATCAAGCAGTTCGATGGTGGACCTAATGTGTTTTCAATATGATTTCAAAAGCAATGCACCAACAAGTTAATTGTTAATAAATGCACATTTGATATAAATAATAGTACAGATGGTAGTGCTCACACGGGTACCCGAAAATACCCGAAACTGCGGGTCAAAAAAATACCCGCGATTCCGGGTCAAAGTTTTCGCAAACGGTACCGGGTCGGGTCAATATTTTTTTCAAAAGAACGGCGTAAAATCAACTCTGCCGTTTTGTTCTGGCCGTTTTGAAATGTGCCGATCTGACTTTCCATCTCGCTTCCGGAATAAATAATATAATTTCGTGGTTTCAAATCTCGTGTTTCAAAGCTCATGTTTCTGTGTAATTATGAGTATTTTGTCAATCTTTGTGTACTGATTACCAAGTGAATAAAGAGGAATGAAAACTATTGACGCGGTAAGGGGTTAGATTCGCCAGTATGGGCGTATTTCGCGTTTAAATCCGAAAACGAAAAGGGCATTATGATTACCGACAAAGTCAAAGGCATGACTGTTTGTAAACCTTGTAAAGTTGAACTTGTGTACAAAACTCTTTCTACTGTCGAGGCGGTGAAGCTACCTTTCCATTCGTTTTTCCAGTGAAGATTCTGATGATAACAACAACACTCCGAAGCTCTCTGGTGTTGTGTAACAACAAACTGCAATTACTGAACTGTTTGGGCCAATTGGGGATATCTTTTCTGAACGTTGTTTTAGTGCTCCTGATTCTGATGAAGTATCAACTGAACTGAATGGTTGCCATGCTGAACCAAGTATCAAATTGGACAAAAATCCACTTCAATGGTGGAATTCCAACAAGGAGAAATACTCACAATTAGCACACATCGCCAAGAAGTATTTAATTACTCCAGCAACTTCAGTTGCCAGTGAGTGCGTGTTCTCCACACCTGGTTACATTGTGTCTGCGCAAAGATCTTGCATGAAAAGTGATCATGTTGATATGTTGCTGTTTTTGAAAAAGAACTTAGTGATTTACTTGTATAGAATTGTTTACGCTGAAGTTTTGATATAGTTTAAATTAATTAAGACAGTATTTACTTTCCCCAGTTATATAGTCATTTTCCATCTTATATACTTCTTATTTAAGTCTTGATATGGTAAGATAAGATCTTGTTTACAGTTTGATACACCAAGTTACATTTGTTCACAATTATTGTAACAAAGTTATGAAGGATTTGTTTTTAAGCAGTCTATATTGCGCATTTTAGCCTTTTGATTGTGTGTGCCTAATTTAAAGAAAATAATAGTACATATCAAAATAAGATAGACATCTATTCCCATGATCTCTTATATTCTTTATTTGCTCTAGTCATTTTGATTCTAATATATACATCTACATTCTTATAGAGAAAGCACATCATAGCATTGTTTTTTGCTTGGGTTATTTCAACTCATTTGCTGAACTGTGTCTTTATATATCCCGTAATCGAGATTTTATTACTCACAGTTTATAATAAATTCTTGTATTGCTATAAAGAATATGGTAATTCTACATAAAGAATACTTTTTTGTGAAGTAATTTAGTCTTATTTTACAACGGTTATTTGTTAAATGTATCTGATATGTTCATCCTTAAAGAAAATAAAGGTTTTATTGTAGTTAACAAAAACAATATTGATTTTTTTAATACCCGACCCGAAATTACCCGTACTTTGAAATTTTGACCCGCCGGCCCGACCTGAAATTTTTTTTTGACTCGTGGGAGCCCTAACAGATGGCAGACCGTAGTCCTTGGCGTGATAAGTTGGAGCATAAACATATTCCACGTAACAGAGGCCTTTACAGTCGTTACTCTTTGGTAAGTAGTGGTGTATTCGTTGTCAATCTTACGTAATACTGGTGTATATGTAGCCAATCAGTAAGTACTGGTGTATTTGCAGTCAATTGCAAGTGAGTTATGATGTTTCAGTAGTCACTCTCTATTGAGTACTTGTGAGTGTTTAGTCGTTGTTCATATGAATAGTGTTGTATGTGTAGACACTCTTCAGTAAGAAAGGTGTATGTGAAGTCACTATTTTGTATATACTGGTGTTTATATACTCACTATTAAGTGAGTATCTGTGTATATTTGTCATTGTCCAGTAAGAACAGGTGTATGTATAGTCACTTTTTATTATATATTTTTGTATATATACTCACTACTTAGTGAGTACGGTTGTATATTTGTCATTTTCCAGCTATTACATGTGTATGTGAACAAACTCTAAAACATGTCCTGGTGAATACATATACTGACTATGAAGTTTGTTTATTTATCGTTTTCCAGTAAGTACTGGTTATGTGTAACCACTTTGCAATATAAACGGGTGTATATATACTCACTTTGAAGAGAAACGGTGTATATGTAGTTATTTTCCAGTAAGTACTTGTGTATATGTACACTTACGGAAATGCTGTCGTGTTTGTTCCTTTTTAAGTAAGAAATGTGCTATGTGCTAAGGGTGCTCTCCATTATTATTTATAGTAAAATATGTTTTGTTTGTGGTATTCCCACAACATTATAACATTATATATACCCAACGTGATCATGTGTTTACTTAACGTTTCCTCGTTAGTCGTAAATACATAAATCAAGCTGTCTCCTGTCATGTTTTCGTTTTAACGTGCGATTTAGAGTTACAACTATATAATGCATGCACACATTTATGTTTTTGTATTTAAACCTAAACGGAATGAAAACTGCTTTTTTATCAATATCATAATGACGTAATAATATTATAACTTTTACTAGTATGTTTTGTTAAGATTACTATTGCATAATGGAGTTCATTTTTAGCAACATAGTTATAACGTTTTTTCCTGCAATTTGGGTGTTTCCATCACTTTCAGGTTCAGTATGAACATGCTTCCGTAGAGATATGCACTTTGATGAACATGCTTGGGTATGGACCGGAGATCACACAGGCAAGGAGAGACGCCTACAAGGAGTATGGCAGGCTGTGGACTTCAAAGCGGCCTGATGTGGAAACGGCCTGACAGGCTTGTTTGGAAGTGACATTGATACACTGTTGGTTGGTACAAACAGGCATCCTTTATTTAGAATATGGTGTGAATTCTGACCAATTGCTTACGGAGACTGTTTTGTTTACATTAAACACCGGCTTCTGTTACCACGGACACTGTAGGCTTTATTTGCAAGAGAGACATGGTGCACTGATTCCACCAACCATTCGCTATGCTCTGTGTGATTATGGAAATGGGCGTGTTCTTCTGAGTAGTGTTTTGTATTTAGATGGTCTCAATCATGACTGGAAAATGTTGAAAGGCGAGGTTCGTCATAAATTTGTAGGGCTATCAATGTCCAGATCAAGTGGGCCATTGTATACAGACATAGTTCCTTCTTTACGCTGTAACTGCCCTTCCATACTACTGAGATGGGCAGAACGTAGTCGCTATTGGCCACCACCGGATATCATTCGCAAAGTCGTAACAATGGGAGCTTTTGTGATACCTGTTGGTTTTAAGGGTAGCGAGTATATACATGTACAATGGCGGTTAAATGACTGCTACACATTATTACAAAATGGAGGTAAACACAAATTACTAAGTGCACTTTGCTCTCTTTCTATTTCTTCTTTGGCGCATATTGATAAGGAATGTAAACTTATTGTACTTTAATCTGACACACTGTATGAATGTGCTTGTATTATTGAATCTTTCACTGACTATTATCTTAAACCTTTAATTGAAAGTATCAAAATTGAGTTTTGTAACAAAGGTCTTGATTTAATTGACCTTTCAAAAATATTCAATGATAAAAATGTGCGTCGGTTGATACCCCTTTATTTCCGCAATACTGAATCACAACTTATTTGCTACAAATATAGTAAACCTGTTAGAAATTTCGTTTTTAATTAAAATTCCACAGATATTAATGTAATTATAAATTGTCCTACATCATGTGACTGTTCTAGTTCAATATATATATATATATATATGGTCCAGTTGGACATGTTATTACTTGAGACCTTAATTTCATTAAAAATAAAAACCTAAGAAATTTACTACGCAGAGGCCCTATGCATAGACTGCCTATTTCTGTTGATTTTTATGACTGCATTAAGAAAATCGAAACATCTTTACAGGATTATTGCACTAAATGGTGCAGAAAGGAAAATGCTGAAATTACTGCACTCAATGAATGGAAAACAAAAGTATTAAGTATGACCTTGAATAAAATACATTTTTATAATACAAATCCTTTTGCCCTACCACATTCACCTAAATTTAATAAACACAATCTCTGTAAATTGCTTGAAGACTTAAAATCTAAATTCGTCATAGTTCCTGCAGATAAGGCTGCTTATAATCTTATAATAATATGACGAGTGATTTATGTTCAAACTATTTCACAAGAACTTTCACAAACTACTTCATATAGTGAGTACAATAAGCAACCTTATGATATTATTGCCGACCATATTGCTAAATGCAAAAAATTAAATGTAATAGTTAATACTACTGACAAGAAATTGCCATCACTTTACTGGATACCTAAATTACATAAAACGCCATATAAAAGTCGCTGTATCGCTCATTCAGTGTCTTGTACCACTAAGCAATAACCAGTGTATCTTACATCTGCATTGAGTGCTATTAGATATCATATAGCTAAATATTGTAATAAAGTTTATGAAAATAGTAATATTAACCTATTTTGGTCAATAAAAACTCCTTAGAAGTGATTGATAAAATTGAAAAGAAAAAATATAAGGTGCCCTTAGTAAGCACTTATGATTTTTCCACACTATAAACAACGCTTCCTCACGCTTTAATAAAATCCAAACTTGTTTCTATGTTGAAAAAAGGTTTGCTAGAGAGAAGTGTTCATATCTAGCTCTAAACACAAAAACAGCCTTTTTTACTAATCAGATATTAGATAATTACATCATTTTGACTTGTCTTGAGTTTTGTGCAGCATTTACTTTTCTTCTGGATAACTTGTTCGTTGAATTAAACGAAAAAATATTTAAACAAATTATCGGCGTTCCTATTGGTACTAATTGTGCGCCACTTATAGCTGATCTTTTTTTTATATTGTTATGAAAGCGATTTTATGTTAGAATTATCTAAAACTAAATAACTAGATTTAATTAAATGTTTTAACCTTACTAGTAGGTACATTGATGACATACTTAATTTAGATAATTCATTCTTTGAACAATATATTCACAAAATCTACCCGAACGAACTAGTCTTAAATAGTGCGTGTCAATCCAATACAGACGCTGCGTATTTACACTTACATCTTACTATTAATAATAATATGATTAAAACTAGTTTATACGACAAACGGGACGACTAACTTTGAAATTGTGAATTTTTCGTTCCTAGATGGCAACATCCCTAAAGGTCCGTCCTATGGTATCTACATTTCGCAGTTGGTACGTTATGCCAGAGCATGTTCATGTATTAAACATTTTAATGATCGTAATCGTATATTAACGAAGAAATGGCTAAAACAAGATTTTTTGTATCATAACCTAAGAAGCAAATTTGCTAAATTTCACTCAAAGTATGGTGATTTAATTTCTAAATATAATGCTTCTTTAAAATGGCATTTAACTAATGGAATTTCCCACCCATCATTTTATGGAGATGTTTTGAAGCGTGCTTGCAACATAAAATATCTTAAAGAAAATGTTTATATTATCCGATGGAGATACATAGGAAGATGTTGTTTTAATGTCCGTTTTATGCAAAAATCGCCGAAAATGAATATGTATACAATTGTTTATACTTTCAACACTTTACAACCTATTATATATACATTCATTGTTCAACGCGTCTTTGTATTTGTAATGCTTATGCCTTTGATTTATTCTTGTTTTATTGTAATATACATGTAAGCATGTATTGCCAAAAGTCGTTAACAAGGGCACATACATTGGCACAATTATGAAAACGAACTCGGTCATAGTTTTTTATCCTACATCAAAGCAAATTAAATTATTGCCAGCTTAGGGATTTAAAAGAGGTGTTATTGTATGGGTCGTTTGATTTTACTTATAAGTTATGATAGAGAAATTGTGTAACCCTGTTCTTGCATGGTATAATAAAGCAGTTACAACGAAATATACCGTAGTTTGGACAATGGGCGAAGTGGTGTAACCGTAATTGAAGATAATAAATACTACAATGCATAGAAATTTACATGAAGAAAGATAGATGCATTCTATCCAATGTTATGTAATACAGAACTATATTTCATTCTTTATTGCATTTATGGATACTACATCGAAATATAAAGCATAACTTGTTCGGCGTATTTGCAAGTAGTAAGAAAATAAAATGTGTAAATTACATTGACGTTTCGATAATTAATTTATTGACGATTCGTATAAACATCAATTTGCGTATTGAATAGAATGACACAGTATTACGACTCCTACCCAATCTGAAGAAAGAAACATATCGCATGAAACACAATTATCTGTCATAGTAGTAAGACTTGAACCCATTCTGTAGTAGAAAAGTATAAGTAGTAAATTATATTAGGATCTGACCCCGAAATATCGTGGTGAAGATCTAGTCATAAACCCAATGTTTATACAGATCTTATGATTAATCCATTTAGGTTTTGAATCAGTTTTCCATGTAGGCATTTTATATTGTGATATTTATACTTAAACCCATACTGCTGTATAGAGCGTCGATACAGAATGTGTGGAGAAAATGCCAGAAATAGAACATGAATGTGCTTCATTCTTTTTCTTTTGTAACGGGGATAATTTAGGCTTTGAGGAATTGTAATCACAATAAATTGAATTGATATTCTCTTTAAATCTCTTAAATGTAAATTGCAATGCTAAAAGCACTTGCAAAATGTGTTTTACTATCGTGCGTGCGTTTATTAATTTAAGCTAGTGGCAGGTTCTCTATCGTTGGTATTTACCGTTCCTAGGTGGAGACACAAGCGTATTTTGTACATGAATGGACATTTTCCTTACCACATTGTTGGACGGTTGGGGACAAACTTTAATTTGTGGTAAGAATGAACGTATAAAAATTAACAAAGCCAATCACAAAACATCGGGTTGGGAACCGATAACGAAATTTCCAAATATGTGGTCTAGCGTTCAACCAACAGAGCTAGCCGGCCCGGTTGAAACATCACACACTAGATTCGTAAATAACGTGGTAAAGTCAAAATCATACAGAGGTTGAATGGCACATGCAACAATCCTTAAATCGAAATAGTGCGCGTTAGCCAACATGCTTCATTTAAAAGTATCTTTAATAGTATCTCATGATAAAAATAATTTAAATTTTTAATAATAACCAACTGATTTTTCCTAGCTATTACAGCTTGGATGAAAAGTACATTTAAAGTGTCTGGGTAAACGTAAATATTGCTTCAGACGTTTAGTAAACCAATACCTTTTCATATCAGTAAGATTTGATATAGTTCGGAAAAGTAACTTGCCTGCATAAGGTAACAATTATTGTTTATTTCTTAAAGACAAATGTCAGATCAACAAGTCCACACCAATTTTAATATGTCGATGCAATCAGCTTACTAGTATCTTTGAGGTTTGTGTTTGGTGTCCATCTGGTTTTTATAGCAACCAGAGCAAGGTTCCTCGGTGATATGAACTCGTCAAACACTGTAACTATGTTTCTATGGCAACCGTTCTCAGCCAACCAGATCTGCCTGTCGATGTAGTCCAGAGACTCCACTAGAGGTTGTAGAAGAAACTCCAGTGCCTTTAAAAAGTAAAACGACTAAAATACATTAAAGGTATACTTCCCAATTTTGAAATCAATAACGTTTGCTGACATCCACAACATAGGATATCTCTTTGCGTAACATAATAGTCGCTTAAATACCTTCTCAGTGCGGCCACTGTGAAAGTGTATTAAAATCA
Organism: Dreissena polymorpha; assembly: GCF_020536995.1. Lineage (NCBI taxonomy): Eukaryota > Metazoa > Mollusca > Bivalvia > Myida > Dreissenidae > Dreissena > Dreissena polymorpha. Next base: position 152,012,981 of record NC_068356.1, on the reverse strand, counting down.
TTTTAGCAGACAAACATGTCTATGAAAGTGTACAAAACAAATACCAAATTGTGATTTCATTGAATATATTGAACCACATTGAGCATATGCTTTTCAATATATCCCAACCAGTAACGTGTTAAACCAAGCAAGAACTGCATAAGCAGGGCCATTTTCGGAATAAGTCAAAGCCCGGATGTTTTTTTACTCTTGAGATTAAAGACTATTTTATTAAGTGTTCCTGTTTTTTTTCTAACAGTTTTTATATTTTAATATAATTGATAATCACATTTTTACAAAGTATAGCATCATTTACTTTGAATTATTTATGAATCCAAATATGTGATAGCTGGTATATTTACACATTTGTGGTTTCCGCATATTTACTTATACGTAGAATCAGGCATACTTGCACTATGCATTTTATACCGAGCCTTACCGTGATAGGTTCAAACAGACAGAAAAACTGCTTACGGTTGTCATAGAATGTAACCATGGTTTCCTTGAATTTCTGTGCAGCATCCTAAAGGGACACTGTAAAAAACAAAATAGCATGTATGGGAACATGTATCACCAATCTGCCCAAAGCAACGCATTATGTACATTAATTCAGTCGACAAAGCTGTAAGTTACAAGAAAAGTAAGATTAACATCTGATGTCAAATGTATTGGATTTTGGTAAGAAACATTAGATAGTCTAGAGGTGGAATATAATATAATTTAATAGGTAAATACAAACATGAAAGGTTAACGGTAAGAACTGAACACCTATTAACAAAGCTTTCTAGGTTCATTAAAAAATATGTTTTACTTAAACGTATATTTCAGAATGTTTAATCATTCATTTTAGTTTTCAACGATTCAACTACTAAGTACTATTTACTAAATTAAGCCAACACTGCAATAAATTGTAGTTTAAGAGCTTCATATTAATATATGAAATTGGACACAAATATCAGGACTTTAATACAATGATTTTAACATATGTGTAATTCGAGATCGTTGTGACTACAAGTTCAGCTCTCTGATAAACCTGATTGTGGTTACACCAGGTGTTTGAACACAGCGGTCGAGTAGCTGTCAATGGACTCGAAGCTTAAACGTGGGACCACTTCCGGGTTGTCGAAGATAAACTGAAGTCACCTACATAAAGAAATAACAACATGGTCATATCAAATGTATCCAATTTTAAGACAATATGCTGTTCAAACTTTTGATACTTACATATTAACGTATTGCATTCTTAAAATACAGTTTTGTATTAAACGACTATAAAACATTTGCTACATACAGTTGTACCTTCCGTTTGTTATTTAATATATGAGATTCTTCTAAAATACTAAAGTCTGTACAGTCCCTTTAAACCTGTCAGACTCACTGCTTGGGTTTAACGGTTATATGCATCCAAACTTCCAATCGATGTTAATTGATCAATAACAATCATGGAGCTATACTTAGTTTTTACAAGATATACATGAATGATAATTTTCTTGTAGCCGAAGAACAACGTAATAAGTCAAGCGTCTTATTGTGAATGCACAAGGAGATACTTTGAAGTCCATGTTGTATATCCGCTACAGCTACCAACTATAATGAGAAACTGTAAAGCTCATATTGTATATTCACTAATAATACCAATTGCACGGCGGTACTTTGAATTTCATGTGGTATATAAACTACTACTACCCATTATAACACGACGATACTTTGACGTTTATGGGATATATACACTACTTCTACTCATTTAAAGTATATGCTTTGATGATAATGGGTTATATTCACTACTACTACCCCTTATAACGAGATAGTTTGAAGTTCATAAGGTATATCCGATATAAATACCAATTTTACGTTGTTTTTTTCTACGCAGTCGCATTTTCTTCACTATTTCAGTGCGTAACTTCTCAATTAAATGAAGTCACTTGATAGTAAATGTTAAAATTGTATAAACGTTGCTAACACAACATAATATATGTATAACTGGTCAAATTGGTTAAACAACCTTGATTCCTGTGCCGATAGTCTGATTACAAAGGGCGACAATCTGAACTCTGAATGCTTCTGTTGAAATGTCCGGAGTTGTCTGAGGAGTGTAACGCTCATATGAAATAAGTAGTGGTACGTATCTGCTTCTGAAATCAACAAGCGGATGAAATCATGTCCTTAATCTGCGATTGACATTAGAAGAATAAACATCATATTTACATATATGCATATATGTTAAACAAGTTATGTTGTGTTTTTAGCATAATGGATCAATCGAGTTTATTCCAGAGAAGACCAAGCACATCCGAAAACCATTAAATGAACTGTCTAGCAAGATATATTACTTGTATTGTCTACGATAGAAGAAAAAACACACTAGTGCATAATATAAATAATTTGGTACTTATGTCCCAATGTACTTTGTATTCATCATGATTCTAGTTATGGGCTTCGTTAATTAAATAATACAAATTTAAGTAGTACAGTATCGTCGAGACAACCGACGAGCATAATTGCCCTACTGTGCATGTTATGTTTACATGACTGCCATGATTAGACCTTTACTTTCTTGTTCAATGGATTATCAGTACAAATATAACATCTTTATTTAATTTACAGCATTTGCTCAGCTGATGTTTTTGGTATAATTTATCTATTTAATTAATTTAAATTTAGATAAAACACACACACACACACACACACACACACACACGCACACACACACACACACACACACACACACACACACACACACACACACACACACACACACACACACACACACACACACACACACACACACACACACACACACACACACACACACACACACACACACACACACACACACACACCACACACACACACACACACACACACACACACACACACACACACACACACACACACACACACACACACACACACCACACACACACACACACACACACACACACACACACACACACACACACACACACACACACACACACACACACACACACACACACACACACACACACACACACACACACACACACACACACACACACACACACACACACACACACACACACACACACACACACACACACACACACACACACACACACACACACACACACACACACACACACTGTATAATGACTGCTTACTACAACCTATCAACACTCTAAATTACGCATTAGTTTATTTTTGTCTTACCGTTTTTAATATGATTTGTATACAACATTGTAGTGAAAAAAAAAATGTATGCGCTGTAACTATCACCTTAACTCGGGAAATGCGACCATTATGGCCAAACAGTACACGCTATCAGGATTTTATTATCACAGATATGTAACATTTAAAGTGTTCTAATCACATTCGCGATTATGTTAACATTGAACTACGAAATCGGATAAAAGCACGTTGTATATACAACTGATAAAGTTAAAACGCAATTTAAGCATTGAGTCACTAAATATAACTTTGCATTTTTGTCTTATTCCCAATGAATCATGTGTGCTACTTCAAAAAGCCATCCAGAGTTCATTAACGGAATCTTCTTTTTGTGACTGCGAAAATTAGTGTCGCGCCGTAATCTCGAGTATTATAGAAATATTGTGGATAGGAACGATCGTGGGGGGCTTTAATATACAGACGTGAAACTCGTGCTGTTGGAGCAGTATTGAATTCTTATTATAAGCAATTAGTTGGCCCTTTATTTAAGGCAAGTGACCGATTGCCGAAACAGTAAAAAACAGCACAAAACAGCGCAATACAAAACAACATCAAAACATATAAGAATAAAGCTGGGGTCACCGCCTTGGAACGGTCAATACAAAGCATTGGGGGTTTAAACCGGTTTGTGAGCGCTCAACCTCACACTTGGCCCAGCAATATCCATGATACATTTAAGTGAAAATAAAATTTAACCTCATAGCATTGTAACTCAAATTAAACAATAATTAAAGGGAATTAAAACGCATTCAATTTAATTACCATTTAATTACTCAATAGTAGGAAAGATACCAGAGCAACAGAGTTACAACTTTTTGAGGAACGATGAAATGAAACTACGAACAAGTGTCAACTACATTCCTTCTTTATAGAACAAGATTTAAATATATAGCGTCATGAAGTTAATATTTCAGATCATCATCACACAAATACAGAACAAAGCAGCAATAATGGGTGTAAAAGATCCATATAACATAGCTTGGTTGTTTATGTATGTGACTGCTAAAAAAATAAATCAAACAAGAAACGCCTGTCAGAGCGAAAATATAATTAAAATTGAACGCTTTAAACCCAATGACCTATGCATGTAGATAAACCCAATAAACAATGCATGAAGATTTAAACAGTTACAGTATGTGGTATGAAGCAATATAAAAGCTATAACATCACACAAATCAGTGTAGCCAGGAACAGAGAAAGAGTATCGTATGACGTAATTGATAAGCGAAGACACGATGACGTGAACAAAATCCAGGGGTAGTACTGTAACATAAAAATACAAATATTAAAGGGGCGGTACTGTAAAATTGAATTAGCAAGAAAACCAGCTTATGTGATTTAATATTTAAGAATCAAACGTATAAAATGGTAATTCCATTAATGATTCCAAATTTCAAGAAAAGAAAGATAGAGTGAACCGAAAACAAACAAGCACGTGTTTTTAAGTACGTTAACATCATATCCTTTTGATAAAAATGAGTATATTAAATTGAAAAGTTTAATATAAACATTTCCTTTAAGATATGTTGTACTTTTAAAGTGTAAAATACGCTGCAATATTTGCAAATATTAACTTATATCAACATCAATATTACAATCGATCTATAAAATTGTTAAATGGTTCTTTATCATGTTAAATGACATAAACGGACGTCGAACATGACCTGAAGTAAACTGCCGTTTAATCGGGTTCTTAATCGTCGCGCCTATGGTATTCCTTTTGTTCCATTGTTTTTCATGGCGCAAACGATAAGAACATCTATGAATACATGGTATTGATTGATTCTCATATCTATAACTTGAACCAAAGTAAGTCTAAAGCACAACGTATTGAAACCACTGCATCGTTGAAGTGTAATACCTAGTTTGCGTGTAAGGTCACACTTTTGTAGTATGTATGACATTGACAGATATATTTGAAATTACGCTAATGTAATCCATGCAACGACAACGTGAATAACACTTAAGAACAATGTGAGTGAACATAACAATGTTTCAATTGCGTGATATTCATTTCACATCTCTGGTTATTGTTGCAAACTGATGACTGTACTTCATATCTAGAGAATATTTCTAATTCAAATTATTTTCAGGTTATAGATCACGCGTTTTGTAAAATCCCGTGATCCCATGTTGTTTTGCCCTGTACGTTCTAAGGCGATAACCACAATTTCTTTTGTGTGTGTGTGTGTGTTGTGTACATGTTTGTTTTGCAAAGTACATTTGTTTTGTGATAAAGGGCCGCATTGGTGCTGTGAAAACATATACGGATCCTAAATACAGCTTTATTAATACACACGTAAAACGTGCGTGTCTATTATGTGATGACGAAGACAACGTTCTCAGCTCTGCTAGATCTTGTTGGCGAAATCTGTATCATGTACATATAGCATATAATACATGTCATACACTTTACTCTGATATGTACCATTACAAAATTCAATAATGAAACACGTATATAACAAAGATTACCTATCCCTTTAATAAGAAACCATATAGTTATACCTCGATTGCGTAAACGAGTCAATGCTAACGAATGTTAGCGGGAGACATTATTTAAACAGTAAATTGATCAAACTGATTGTGTTTAAATGCGATTTAAATATTTAGATCCTCAATACATTGTAATTCATAACAGCAGTAATTTGATGGCTGCCATTAAGGTTCAATCAATCATTCAATTCATTACTATAATTTTAAACTACGCGACGAGTTTTGAATGCCAAGCCAACCTAGTTTATTGTATCCTCAGATTCATTGTATCCTCAGAGTGTATAACACTCTATCTCTAGCGGAAAGCATTGGTTTTAGTTATTTTAGTGGAAATAACTCCTACAGGTACGCTGAACCGTATATGTGTTTAAATACGAATTTGTTTATTTTAATTGAAAAGCGTTGAAGTAAATGAAACTGCTTATCATAAATGAAAACAACAAACACATTGAATTCGTATTATGGAAATGAATTAATAATGTATAATCCAGATGTAACAATTTAAAATAACTACACAAAATCTTGTATCTTTTTATTTAGAATGTAAACGCGATCAATATATGTTCGGACGCATTAATTGACGGCATACATGTATAATTAATATCGGATCGTGAGTCGTTTGTGTCTCATTGATCAGCAGTGATGTTGACCATATTTCAGAACCTTTATTTATACAGGGTATATGTTGCGAAGAAATTTAGTTCTCATTTCAAGTTACAAAATGCTGTGAGAACCTCGAAATTTCGTTTTATGTCTACGAACTAATGGTATATTTAATTTTGTTCATTGATCAATCAAATACTATTTTGACATTCTAATGTTTGGGTATTAACATATAAAGATTGGAAACTTCAGTTGAACCGGCAGAAGAGAAACCGTATTAGTGTCCGTGGTCTTGTATTTGCGACAACAGACTAAAGCCTCAACGCAATTATACATTGTTGGCTTATATTGACCATTAATTATGATAATTGGGTAAAACGTATGATTATATAAATGTCTTATAAATATATTTAACCATCAAACTAACTGAGATGTATAATTTATAATGTTGTACCCGAGTTATGTGGAAAGCGTGTTTTACGTCTATACTAAGATCCGCGAGTGTCATGCTAGAGTTATAAAGGTACTTCATCGGTAAACAATAATACGCATTAGTGATGAAATGTACACTGACATGTTTTGTGTAAAACCTCGTGGCAAAGTGTGATGATGCTTGAGCTAATTAATATCGGTACAAACATCCAATGTTCTGAATCGTTCGTCAAACGGCGGTGAACATTCTTTTAGTAATGTTTTGAGCAGCGTATTTATGCTCTGTGAATAGTTGATTAGCTTTGTGTCACACTGTTTTGACATTCATTAAAGGGGCCTTTTCACAGATTTTGGCATTTTTTTTTTTAACTTATTCACTGAATGCTTTATATTGATAAATGTAAACATTGGATCGTAAAAGCTTCAGTAAAAAAATCAAGAATAAAATTAAAAAAAGGAAAAGAACATCGCCCGGAGCAGGTTTCGAACCAGTGACCCCTGGAGTCCTGCCAGAGTCCTGAAGTAAAAACGCTTTAGCCTACTGAGCTATTTCGCCGAGTACACATAGTTGACGTATTTTATACCTTATATAAGCAATCTTCGTAGTTTCACAAAATTTAACGACAAAAACAGAACTCTCCAAATTATTCAATCGTTTCGCGTTGCAACGCTTTATAATGTTTAGGTTTTAAAATCGTCAAAAGATGCATATAATGGCTATATTAGACCATGGTAAATGTTCAGTATTACTGTTTCCTCACAAATATCATAACTAAAACGAAAATTTGCGAATCTGAAACAACTTTTTTCAATTTTGTCAATTTACCAAAGCGTGAAAAGATCCCTTTAATATCAATCAACGATATCTTCTGCAATTGAAGCGGAAGTTTTACTCTGTTTATATAATTGTGTAGGTGGATAATGTGTTAAAAAACGGATTTTACGCTTATAGGGAATTAGTGTCCATACATGGTTGACTTGAACAAATACATAGCTTAGAAAATATATACCGTCTTTTTGAATTCATCATTACTTTATGGAAGTTATATGAGGGACAATAGCTATTTTGATAAAGTGGTTTTTGGTTTACATTGGTTTAATAATTTTACATCGATTTGTTCATGTGACCCATATTATCATAATGGTAAACATGCATTCCCATTTATTTCATAATCTTCAAATATATGTTGGCAGTTAAAGAGAGGCAACAATTTTGGCAAAAGGAAGCGACCTACATGTATCTACGGACGGATTATTCATACAGGTCACTGTTGAACGATTTAATTTGTGCGGTAACAAACAACGTTTTTATAGTATTTTTGAGCTTACACACATCACACTCTCTGTCTCGCGCAACGTACATAGTGTAGTACGGCCAAAACAAGTTTGAAAAAGTTTGATAATAAACAGCGGATTTGACTTATATAATTATACAGATGGCGGAGTGCGGTCCATGGTGTGCTACGTCAGATCATGAACCTGTCCCACGTGACATCAGCTTTTACAGTTATCGCTCTCGAGTAAGTTCTGATGAATGTGCAGTTAACGTAAAAGTTGTAAGTTGTAAGTAGTGATGTATATGTAGTGAACGTAAGTGCTGCAGGTACAGTGTAAGTGTCGTTCACGAACAAGTTTAAAGTACTTGTGTATGTGTAGTCACGTAGAATATGTTAATAATGCTGTGTGTAAAATTCACGAAGAAGTTGTTAGAACTTGTGTATATGTAGTTCACGTAGAAGATGTAAGTACTGGCGCATGTGAGGTTTATGTAGAATATGTACATACTGGTGTGTGTAAAGTATACGAAGAAGTTTCTGAGAACTTGTGTATGTGCTATTCACGTTGAAGCTGTAAGTAATGATGACTGTGCAGTGCACGTTAAAGTTGTTCGTATGGGTGTTTATCCTGTAAAGGTAAAAGTTGTAAGAACTAGTTCGATGTACAGTTGTTCACTTAGAAGCTATAAGTACTGGTGTATATGCAGTTTACGTAGACGTCATAAGACGTCATAAGACACCATAAGTACTGGTCTATGTGTAGTTCACGTAGACGTTAGAACTGCATATTGTACAGTGTATTTAGAAGTTTTAAGTAACGGTGATTGAGCAGTTCACTTAGAAGTTGTTGGTACTGGTGTATGGGTAGTTCACGTGCAAGTTTAATCCACTGGTGTATTTTAATTTTGCGTTGAATTTATAGGTACTGGTGTAGGTACGGTTCACACAGAAGTAGATCTAAAAATATATTGTTCAAAATTCTCATTTTAGACTTATTTCCTAATTATTTGATGTGCATATAGCATTTACGAACATTGATTAACTTTGAATTTTTCGTCCCTTGTTTACCAATTGTGTAGAAATAAATACATGTAATTTTACCGCATTATCCGTTGATGCCTTCGCTTTGTATTGTGGTTATTTGATAATCTTTGATACGATGAAAACATACATCTCAATAACATATCAACACATTCATTTGCTCATTCATTGAACCTGAACGGTTTTAACAAATAAAGAGTAAATGATTTTTATTTTGTAACGCAAACTGAGATTATAACTCCCTGATTTTGTATTGGACGAGTACAGATTTTGATTGATATGAGTGGTTTCATAATGTTGTAGCAGCACTTTAATACTTCCTGCAATTTGAATGTTTCAGACCTTTCAGGTTATTTGTGAAATTGCCTCTGTGGAAACTTGCACTCTGATGAACTGCCTGGGGTATGGGTCGCACATCCGACAGGCAAGGAGAGACGTATACAGGGAGATGGATGAAGTGGTTAATTTACGGTCGCGTGGAGCAATAGTGATAACTACTGGTAGCAAGGCAGAGGGACTGACATCCATATATGAAAATGACTTGGATCAAATGTTTGTACTAGAAGGACTCATTTGTTTAGAAGATTGTGTCAATACGGACACATTACCAATGTTTACAATTGTGTTTACATTAGACACCAGCGATTGCTACCACGGACACTGTAGGCTTAATCTACTAGAGCGTGGGTCAAAATTTTCACCAAAGTTGCGCGATGTTATGTGTTTGGATGAAAAAGGACATATCCTCCTGAGCAGCGACTTAATTGTTAATATGCGCGATCAAATACAACTTGAGGACGACGAGGTGCGCCATGAACGCGCAGGGCCATCAACGCCGAGCTCATATGGGCCTATGCATACTGACATTGTATTTGCTGTTCGCTGTCAATGTCCTTGTATACTATCGCGATGGGCAGAACGTAGTCGCCATTGGCCACCACCGGATATAGTTCAAAAAGTCGTAACAATGGGAGCATTTGTGACGCCTGTTGGTTTTAAGGGTAGTGAATATAAACATGTCGAATGGAGGATATGTTTTAATACGGCGGATATTGAACTTGTGAGTAGTCTTAATGACATACAGATATACATATACGTTATATTGAAAATGGTGATTAAGGATGTCTTAAAGCCAATTAAGAAAGAAATTACATCATACGCGGTCAAAAATATTGTATTTTGGCTGGCAGAGAATAATCCAATTGCACAGTTTGATGAAAATTGTAGTTTGTTTTATTGGCTTCGGAAAGGACTGGAACAACTAAGAACAGCAATATTAAAGATCCATCTACCATATTATATGATACCAGAAAGGAATCTAATGGAAGCTTGCGGACTGGATGCAGAACAAAAGCGTACCTGGGCAAAAACTATCACAGACATGATGGACGAAGGTCCAAAGATACTACTTAGATTGCCGAAGATAAGGAAGGCAATAATCTCGTACCCAGAGCCACTGATATGGTACATCAAAAGGAAACTGGATCTTGAACTGCTGCAAATGAAGTGTTGGATCAGATGCATGCAATGTATGGGTGAGAATCGAGTGGTAAATACGTCAGATTCTGTGCTGACATTGATAACCGGACGACAGATCGAGACATTGAACGAGGTTTTACAGAGGATGCATGAGGAGGACAGTCTGGTTGGCGAGCCAATAAATATAAGAAATATGATGATGATGTAATATCCGTATTATGCAAAAAACATAGTAAATGAGAGTTATGCCTTTTTAATTTCCTCAATTAACAGCATAACTATTTATGCATTTTTAGTCAATGCATATTTCTTTGTAAAACGGATGAATTTGATTAATCAGTTTAACCGTACAAAACATAAGTAATCATACGTTTGCGTAACCATAGATCCTTTAAACGTACACATGCATGCTCATCGCTTGCATTATATTTTCTTTGATTCCCATTTGGTATTGACGCAGATTTTGTAGTATGGGTCATACTTTTACTCATACTTATTCATGATAAGGAAATTTTGTCAGCCCCCTCTACAACAGTATAAAAATGCATTGACAACGGATGTACATGTATACCGTTCGTTTCGACGATGATATAATTCATGTTAATTGTATATTTTAACATCTACAATGGCTAGACAATGCCACGAAATAAAATAATGTAATTTTATTTACAACAAGGCTCTTTCATTACAGTAACATTGTATAGTAAGGACACGTATCTTGTGTTTGAGTAACTAGGTTGTTTAATTGAAAGGCGTACAGTCAACAAGGCCCTACCACAGTAATATATTGATACAAACAAGTGACCAGTATATGGAATGGACTTTTAATTTTTCAAACTACTTTCAAAGAAACCATAGCTAGGTTCCTCGGCGATACGAACACGTTAACTATATTGCCATGACAACCGTTCTGAGCAAACCAGATATGTATGTTGATTTGATTTAGCAGGGCTGTAGACGGAACTGTAGGGCCTGTATATAGAAATACAATAAATTGTTCTAAAATGAATTATAGTAATTATACACAATGCTTGTATCGTTAGCCTGTACTGTACACACAAGATGGGATAATTCCTGAGTGCGTAACACACTAGCTTTAATAAATTGTTTTTCTGGTAACGTTGTTCATGGCGCATTTTCAGAATCATAAAAAAAAGCTACAACATTACTCTTTATAAAATCACAATGTAATGAAAGTGTACAATGACTAATAAATTAAGTTTTAGTGTTATATTTTAAACCGAATCGTACATATGATTGTTAATATACCCCGACAAATGACGTTTTAAGCGAAGTTCAAACCACATGAGCAGACCGTTTTAGGGAGTATACCCATCCCAGATTGGTTGTGCTCATAAGAAAAAACGTTTATTTAAAATGTTCCAGAGTTTGTTGTATTAAAAAATGACTTCATAATCACTTTAATAAAATGAAGCATCATTTACTAAGAAAAATACACGAATGACAATATGTGGAATCTCGAGTACTTGTAAAAATATTTTAATACCCAGGCTCACCGTGATAGATTTAATCAGACATAAGTACTGCATATTGTCATAGAGGGTTACCATGATGTTCTTAAACTTCTGTACATCAATCTAAAAAGGCACTATACACTGGAAAACCATACATTAGCATTTATGGAAACAGATGAATACCGATTTCCATGAGAAATGTGTTATTGTCAGTTACAAGGGCTTTTTTGCGTAGGGCAAAATTACATTTAATTGTAGATAGGATAATCAAGAGGTGGATCATAATAATATTAAGTAGGTAGAAAGAAGCTTAACTGGATTTGTATTTGATTAATAAAGAACAAAGTAGCCATAATATAAATTTATAACATACTGTGATTAATTGATTCTTTTTGCTAAAGAGCCGTAAGTAAAATATTTACTAATACTAAGAAAATATCTACGCACAATAATCTCGACTTTCGTGTTAATGAACCACTGGACAACTGGTTATCCAGCTGTGTAGCTTCATTTACATCAAACTTTGGGATGATAATGTCCATCGGTACATTCATCCGACATGTAATGTAAAACTCATCCCAATCCAGTACAACTTACATAGACTGATCACTTTATTTCTGCATTCACATGTTTTTTTTTATAAACTTATACTGCGCTACGCGACATTTCAACTTGGAACGATTTAGCGAGCTTACTTGTTTGCATTTCTAATCTTAAAATCATAAAGCTTAAACTAAAAGGCGTGGTTTATGCATAAAAAGTGTATATGACGTACAGGTGAACATTAATACATGCGAAGACCAATCGTTCACACATGTCCATAACAAAGTTTCTGTAAATTACTAGTACACTAATGTTAATTCGATCTTAGTATAATTAAAAAAGAGAATTGAGATAATTGTATGAAATAAAATATGTGCTGTAACTGACCGAACTTACGTTTTATCATGACGTTGGAGAAGGTATCGAATTGCTTTATTAAAGAGGACACCGTTTTAAAATTTCGGAACCGATGCAGTCGATAAAACAACACGAACATGAATGCCGTTGTGTGCAGTACACACACAAACATGACTGCCGTTACATTTATGTTTTTGTTCAAACAAAAAAGTTGATCAATTTACAAGTTGTTACACCTGTTAGTGTGTATCCGTTTCGAAGAAATTTATAATGGCTGCGTTGGTGTTGTTATGTTGCATGAGGAAGTATTCGTTATGTTTGCAAAGCATAACTTAATTTAAAAAAATCACACATTACTGTTTAATGACAGTGTACTTCACAAGATCCATCTGCTATAAAATTCTTAATTCATATGTTAAAAATTGTTGATAAAGATATGCGTCCATGATGTCTGAACTGGACGCGCTATCGGGATTTTACTATCAAAGACGTTGAGAACAGTTCAACGATCAGATTGTTGTTCAAGAACAAGACAGGCACACGATGTATTACGGATTCAGATACAAACTTATTTCATATATTTTTATTACAATAAGTCGCATTTTAAGCATAACGTGGAGAAATATAACTTTGTAAATGAATATTTGCTTTCCAACAAATCATGTTTTATACTAAACAAGCAATGCCGTTTTCATGAACGGGATTTTCTTTATGTGACTGCGAACAGTAATGTCGCATCGTTCCTGAATGTGTTTTAGTGGTTAGCAAAGATTGCTATAGGCTTTAAAGAATCAAATGAACTTATCAAAGTGTCAAATATGATGAAATATATTCCAATAAATAATAATATTAAAATCTGTTTTACGTGCTATCTATACAATTGTTTATTGGTATACTCATATAGTGTTAAATCATTTTAACTGACGTAACACCTAACTTGTAGTATATTTTCATTCCTATTAGCTCGATTTACATTTGCGAGTCGTAGGTATCGTCTTTGATCTTATGTTGTCTAATGGCCCCACACAATAAGTAAAGCTATGAATTCGCGCTATAGACCCGCATAGCTGTATTGATTATCCGTACTTCAAAAGATTGGATAAGTAACGTGAACCAAAGAAAGTTAAAGGTACAACGTATAGAAACCAATGAATACAAGAGCGGGTTGGTATAACTGGTATACGTGTTTCACATATATTGCGTGTAAGGACACGCTTTAAAAGCATGTACTGAGCAAACACAGCTATTTGATTTTAGGCAGCTGAAGTAATAAATACAAGTACAAGTGAACAAACTAAATACAGCATCTTTTATGATGCATGATGAAAATATGCTTTCCATTTTATTAAGCAGTCTTAAAGAAGATAATTATTCAAATTTACGAAACAAACTTCAGTGCGAACTAAGGTGCATTCAAACAGTCTCAGTTGATTTGTACAAGTAAGTCATATATAGTTGGTTCACGTGATACAACAATTGTGCGTAAGTTAACAGTATTATGTTTCAGTGCATGATATTTATTTGAACTATCTGTTTGCAATAGGGCTTTTGCGTGCTGATGCGCGTTGGAAATCTATAGTTAATATTTCTGGTTATAATGCTTTCAGACTAAACATATCGGGTTTTGTTAAATGACAATAATTTAATGATTACGTTCCGAAATAATTTTATTTGTTTTAATCAATTACATAATAAGAAACTATTTAACGTGTACCATTTTGATGTAGCTTAAGAAAGACATACATAACACGTACGTAAGAATGCGCCAGGATGCTATGCCTTTAAAGTTATTTTGTCAATACGAGATGTAGTTGATACTCGCTTAATCGCATCATGCCTAAAAAAGGCACACTTGTGGTTCTCTGGTCTGTAAATAACCGTTCAGTAATTAAAAGGTACTTAACTAGAAATATTTTTTTTTGTATTGCAATTTAATTTAAATCGCTATCTCATAAGGTTATTTGTACGTTGCCTTGAAGGTTTACTTATTAAGTATGGGCCAAATGCAATGTTTGGAGCTCCTTTAAAATTTCAGTGCTTTTGCAGTGACCGTTTGAAGGCATTGGCCACAGTTTTGTTTATGTGTGTGTGTTTGTCTTATGTACATTGGTGTCTTGCATACTGCATTTGTTTTGTGTGTTGTGTTTTGGTAATGTGTTTCTTGCCATAAATAAAGATTGCGCTGTATACGTAGGTTTCTCTCCTGCTGGTGTAGATGTAGCTTTGTTTCATGTGTCATTGCCTAAAAAATATATAACTATCATTATTGTTATTTATCCCATCATCAGGCGTGCAATTTCGAAATAAACCACTGTGGAATATATTTTCCTTTATTTCGGCAATGCTAAAATATAGCTGTCACGCGCGGCGGACTCTTATATCAGTCATATGTGGAGGATGGTCGTATTAATTGGAATCAACTATAAAATAATCATTTTTAGTAATATCTATCGAATCAGATTCAACAAAATAAACAATTTGATACTAAGATGTAATATATTTTAAACACAAAATGCAACACAAAAAGAAAAACACAACATCATTTACAGATATTAAGTGCTAATACTCATGACGTCATTATTATCACGTCAAGCGACAAAAGTCATATTCTTTCCCGGTAAAACTGCATTTTGTTCATGCTTTCTTTAAAATTGGGGACGTAGATGTTTGATGAACAGAAAAACAGTTTAGTGCCTGATCTTTTTGTAATATATTAGTCTCGGCACGAATAAAATAATAGCACAATGTTTGCTTGAAATAACTGGGATGTTTCGTGTATTTGTATGTTCCTATTCTTTAAAAAATAAATATTTGACGACTAAGAAAATTGATGGGATAAATTGAATACTAGATCGGTGCCAAATGTGGCGACGTTAAGTTTGCTTGGCTCGAAAATCGGAACCACTCGCCAAGGCTCGTGGTTCAGATTTTCTAATCCTCGCAAAATAAACTTCGCTTTATTCAGCACCGACCTAGTATTCTCTATATACGTATATCTTTGGGTAATATATACTGCGTCATGAATACAAGAGTTAAACGTGTGTAAATATGACATATAACGAAGACAGTGATGCCACTGTCTGATCTTGTTAGTTATTCTGTAACATGTACCTATGGTTTATAATATATGAAACATTTTATGTAGGATATCACCAAGCTTAAATTTCCTCTCAATAAGAAACCAAAATTATATGCATTCCATTTATTCATTAAACGCGACACTTGTAAATCATGTCAGCGGGAGATATAGTGTAAACAGTCGATTTATCGAACCGAGGTATTGAATGACACTTAAATTGATAGACCACATATAAATGGTATTGTATTTCATATTTATTTAATTGGTGCCATTGAGGTTCATTTAACCGGTTTTGAATAAAAACGCACAAATGAGCTTTAGCGCTTGTAGATTATTATTTCTGTAATTTTATCTGCGCGCCGTGTCTTCACAACCACGCACACCGTTTAATTTACGCTCAAATTTACAAAAAAGTAAAACACACTTAACAAGATTTGTATACGATGTTAAAACATTTTCAAACATGTTATTATATCGGAAATAGTTGGTATTAGGGATTTGAGTGGAAGTAATGTGTACAGTTAAGCTGCACTTTATATGTGTTTTCAGACGAATTGGTTAATGTGATCATACACTGTTCAAGTAAAGGAATATGGTTATAGAAAGAAGATATAAATAAACAATATGAATTTGACAATTAGTAAAATGAATAATTATAATGTTTAATAATACTCGAACAAGTAAACATAACGACATCAAGTATATTACGTTCTTAGTAATTATTTCGGAATGTAAACATGGTTAATATATAGTCAGACCAAATCATAAGCAATGTATGCTCAATCTTTTGTCATGGGTCTTATGTATCGCAATATTCAGCAGTAATGTTGACCATATTTCAGAACAATAGTTATATATTTGGTGCAGTGTATTTGTTGCGAAGCAATATATTTATCTTTTTTAAGCAACACATTGCTGTGAAACATCCATATACTTTTTAATTTCATTTTATAAATTATAAATATTTGTTAATTTTACTTGTTTCATGGACCATCAACAGTTACTTGGAAAATATAATATGTACAAAAATAAATAACCGCAAAACTTCAGTTGAACCGGAAAAAGGAAAACCTTATTGCTTGCGGTATTTTATTTGTACCAATGGTCTAAAGCCTCTAGAAAGTGTTTGCTTGCATTGAAACATTAGTTATGTTAATGAAATACAATGTGGTATTATATAAATATCATATACATTTTTCTTTTCGATACATTTAAATTATGTTGAGGACAATTGTATGCTTGATAAGTTTGAACGAGTTAGACTGTTTTATGTTAAAAGTGTTTTTATTGTTTTTTGCTGATGATATTTGTATAGTTGCTGAATCGGAAGCTAGACTACAAAGTGGTTTAGATTTATTAGATCGGTATTGTACTAAATAGAAGCTATGTGAATAAATACAAAATACTGATTTTTAATAAAGGTTGACAGAATAGACGAAATTATTTTTTTTTATTAAAAGGTTACATTGGATAAATATTGAATTGTTTTACATACATGTATATAGTATTTAAAACTCGTGGTTCTATTTCATCAAGATATGACGCACTCTCAGGGAATGCTCTTAAAGCAATATACAAGCTGAAAGCATATTTAGTAAAATACCCAGATATATCAGTTAATCATATAATTAAGCGTTTTAATAAACTTATTGTAAGTTATGGCTGTGACGTGTGTGGTTTAAATTAAAGTGTTCAGATCGCATACATATTCGATACTGTAAACAAGGGTTAGGTGTGAGGTTGCGAACACAAAACAATTTCCTTCATGTTAAACAGGGACGTTTAATAAATAAACGTATCATCTGTGTTGTAAAATACTGGTTTAAAATATTACAATAGGATGATGTCAAGTACATAACACAGTTTATAATATGTGATTATATTATCACGATATATATCCAGACAAAATTCTTGGAATAAATATCTCAAGGTATTATTAGACATAGTAGGATTTAAAAGAGCATTTTTTTCAACGGGAAGGATATATTAATATAAAAATAGAAAAAACGATACACATTTTTTGTATTAAGACTTTCATCTGGGTTCAGGCTGTATGCAAAGTTATGTATAAAGACTTTCTTATAATAAATATGTTATTATTTATTATGTATATTTGCATTAGCAATTACACGGCAAAACACAATACAAAAACTGCCATCGCCCAGAGCGTTGGTATTTTTGTTGATATTGTCAGCTATCACACAGTTTTTAAATCCGGGCTAATCTTATTGACACAAATTGTGTCTTATTTCTATATCAACAAGACTATTGCCAATCAATAAAATTCCCAACCGGCTCCACCATTGTCAGAAATTCCACCATTGTCAGAATATTTTTTTACTTTGTTGCCATAGCAACCAGAATTTTTGAAGTAGGAACAAAACGTTACGACGTGCATACTTTCCATATTGCCATCTATCCATGTTCCAAGTTTCATGAACAAATATTAAGAACTTTTAAAGTTATCGCAGGATCCAGAAAAATACACCATTTTCAGCAGTATTTCTAGTCTATTTGTTGCCATAGCAACCATAATTTTTCACGTAGGAACAAAATGAAATAACGTGCTTAATGTCGATTTTGCAAGCTATCCATATTTCAAGTTTCATGAAAAAATATTAAGAACTTTTAAAGTTATCGCAGGATCCAGAAAAACACCATTTTCAGCAGTATTTCTTGTCTATTTGTTTCCATAGCAACAAGAATTTTTGACGTATCAACAACATGAAATGACGTGCATAATGTCCATATTGCCATCTATCCTTGTGTAAAGCTTCATGAAAAAATATTAAGAACTTTTAAAAATATCGCAGGATCCAGAAAAAAACAACATTTTCAGCAGTATTTCTTGTCTATTTGTTGCCATAGCAACCAGAATTTTTGACGTAAGAACACAATGAAATGACGTGCATAATTTCCATATTGCCATCTATTCAGATTTCAAATTTCATGAAAAATATTAAGAACTTTTAAAGTTATCGCAGGATCCAGAAAAGTGTGAAGGACGGACAGACGGAGACAAAACCATTAGTCCCCTCCGGTGAAACCGGTAGGGGACTAATAAGCCGATGTCGTTTTGCATGAACATCTGTGTAGCAGTCAGGTTTACGTTTACCACTCAGTACGGCAGTCATGTTCACGTATACCACACAGTATGCTAGTCATGTTCACGTAAACCACACAGTGTAGCAGTCATGTTCACGTATACCACACAGTGTAGCAGTCATGTTTACGTATACCACACAGTGTAGCAGTCATGTTAACGTATACCACACAGTGTAGCAGTCATGTTTACGTATACCACACAGTACGGCAGTCATATTCACGTATACCACACCATATTAAAGTCATGTTCACGTATACCACACAGTATGGTAGTCATGTTCACGCATACCACACAGTGTAGCAATCATGGTCACGTATACCACACAGTACGGCTGTCATGTTCACGTATACCGCACAGTACGGCTGTCATGTTCACTTATGCTACACGGTATGGCAGCCTTGTTCACGTATACCGTACAGTATGGCTGTCATGTCATATATACCGCAAAGAACGGCAGCCAAGCTTTCACATATACCGCACAATGCCGCATTAATATTCTATTATACCACAAAGTGGTATACTGTGTAGTATACATGAACATGACTGCCATTTTGTGTGGTATACGTGAACATGACTGCCATACTGTGTGGTATACATGACATGACTGCCACATTGTGCGGAATAAGTGAACAGGACTGCCATACAGTTCGGTATTCGAGAAAATGATTGGGGTATTGTGCGGTATACATAGACACGATTACTGCACTCTGCTGTATTCGTGAACATGCGGGTTCTTTGTTACTGTGCGCTAAAGAGAAGTTTTCTTGTATATGTACGTTGTTGTTATTCACTGAATACAATGAACATTATAGTTTATTAATTTATCACTGTTATATAATATAATAGTATCTCTTGGTACATCAACGTTTTGGTGTAATTAACGATATTCAGCTTTTTTATTGTAAACTAGCTTTGTTTATATTGTATCTTAATACCAAATTGAATTCTAAAACGAAAGCTTAGTAGTACATATGACAAAAAATATGTATGCGTTGTAACGATCCCGTCAACACGATAAAAGCGACCATAATAACCTAATTGGACACGATATATTGGTCTTATTATAGCAGACATTCAGGAGGTGCATAGTGTCATGCTATTTAACATTTTCATAACTTTGCCAGATAAGCGATCTTTATACACACGATTTAATACATCAGTATTGCCAAAGAATTATGTTAGATACATAACAATCATGTAGTTTTCTTTAACGGGGTGTTCTTTTTTTGGGACTGTAAACAGTAGTGTCGCGGCGTTCGTTCATGTGTTATGTGTTGATAGGAATGATCGAGGGGATTTTAAGTATCAAATGTACTAAAAACGTCAAAAATTATGAAAACATGCCAATTTTTAGTTATCTCAATATGGTTACATGCTATTTATAAAATGGTTTAATTTCGTCATTATATTATGTTATATAAATTGACGTTGAACCTGACATGAAAATTATTGCTTTGCGTGCCATCGCCTTCAAGATCGACGAGCTTGAGGTATTGTCTTTGTACAAATATGCTTAATGGCGCCAAAACTTAGAGAATCTATAAGATATTGACACGAATATCGGCATTGTTGATACAAACATAGAATACGCTTTATAACGGGATGAAAAGTTAGTTAAAGGGACAACAGGTGAAACTATTAGATTTCTTCTTAATATTATATTGATATAAATGAAAAAGTGTACTTCATAATGAGCGTGAAAGGATATATTAGTTAAATATGTAATACATTAACAATTTTATTTGATTTTAATGTTAAATTAATACATAGAACGACAACGTGAGCAAAAGGTTAGAACAAAATCATTCATGATGCATGATAATAGAAAATAATGATGTTTTAGATACAAAAAATAAATCCAGAACAATCGGCATTCCAACAGCCTCAATTGATCTTTAAATATTAACAAAATCAATAGTTTGTTGTACCTGACACAGCAATATACGTAAGTAATTATTAAAGAGTTTCATTTGCGTGATATTTAGGGTTAAATAATTGTAAATTGGCCATTTATGACTATTTGGCAGCTTCTTTCTGAGGTAGATGACGATGATCTGAATCGGACTTTATATGATGAAATGTGTTTAAGATTTTAAGTAAGGCGATACGTTGTGGTAATCGGTATGGTTTCATAAAATCGTGCCTCAGAAAGATATGTCTCTATTGATTAAGAACAATCGATACATTAAATGGCAATACAATTGAAATGTATGATATTTTCTTGCAACAAAATTTGATTTTGTGATGATAAAATTTTGATTTTTCATGTTAAACGAATACTTCAGAACCAAATGTTAGGTTTTGAGATCTTTAAAACCAGTTGAAACCTCAATAACTAAGCATTGGCCGTTACATTTTTGTACGTGTTTCAAACGCGTGTGTATCTTACGTTGATCATTTGTTTTGTGTTTCACTGTTAACCAATTGATTCGCGTCCATAAAGGATCGCGTTGTAAAACGGTGCTTTTTTCGGCTTGGGCAGCTAAACTTTCTCTTCCTGTATATAGGACATGTATTTTATCGCCTTAATATGTGAATCAATCATTATATAAGGATAAATATTTGTACATGGATCATAACTACAGTGTTATGAATAAAAAAAGTAAAAACTATGTTTAACTATGACATAACTGATAACCAAGACAGTGCTGTCATATCAGCCTGATCTTGTTGGACAAAATGTAAATAGTACTTATAGTATATAATACATACCATTTTATTTCCTCTGATGCGATTTGTTAAAAGTCATATAAAATAACTTAGGGCATAAGCGAGCTTACATATCCCTTTAATAAGAAAAGATATATTTAATTGATTAAATATACGCTCTTATGTCAAATAATCTTGGCGGGAGACATTTTTTAAACTGCCAAATATCACACGGAGATATTGAATGACACTTGAATATTTAATCCTATATAAATTTTATAATATAACCGTCTCAATGGGACTTGTGTCTTTAGGTTCATTATTCCTGTTTCGAATCGGAACCCAATAATAGGTTTTATTACTGTAATTATTAACTACTCGACGGCTCTTCAATATCGAGCACACCTATTCTAATTACTACCATGTACGGCACAGTCAATATAGGTTTTTAACAATTGTCAAACAGTATTTTACCGTGCAGTGTATCGGACAGACTTGGTATAAGTGATATTAGAGGAAACAACTCGGAAAGGTAAGCTTCACTTATTTTCGTTTTATAAATATTTAATTTAATACAGTTGGAATTATTAAAGATGTGTATTGTGAATTTAACATAATAAATCAAATGGAATTTAAATTGAGCGAATGGATTAATTAAAATGGTTTAACAAGTATATACAACTACACATAAATTTTGCCGACATACGTGTTTTTTTTAATGTAAATGTGATTAATATATGTTTTTAGTATTGTGTGTTTGAATATGGTATCGTAAATCGTGCATCGTTCAGTGCATTCATCAGTGTTTATTTTAAAACTATATTTATTCATTTTGTGCAGTTGATTTTTTGCGACTCAATGCGTCTTCTGGTTTTAAATAGAGTAACGAAAGTATGTGAAAACCTTCAAATACTTTGAAATTGAAAATGTATTCAGAATTGGTAAATAATTATTCATTTATTTTCATTAATTCGTTTAAGGTTGTTAATGCTTGGATATTGAGCAACACAGTGAAACTTCAATAGCACCTGCAGAGGAGAAACCTTAGTAATGACTGTGGTCATCTATGGGTGCCATTATATAAATATCGAATATATATATATCAAACTTAGAAGTACAATTTAAAACCTTGTACCAGAGTTTTGTGCATAAATGTGTTTAAAGTCTATACTAAGATCCACGAGTATCATGCTAGAACTAAACAACTATTGCATCGATAAAATAAACAACACAAGCATGCATGATAAAATGTACACTTACATGTTTGTGTGTAACTCATGACAAAGTTTGAGTTCCTTAACACTGGTTTAAACATCCAATGATTTGTACTGTTTGTTCAACAGCGTTGAACATTCTTTAATTATTATGTTGAACTGGGTATTAAAATATCATGTATACTTCTTTTGTTTTTGTGCCACACAGTTATGACAAGTGGTTTATTGCTATGAATAAGGGATCTCTCCTGAAATTGTAGCTGAGGGTTTGCTCTGTTTATTTTTTTGTGGATATGTATTGAGATAAAACATAAACACGATTTAAGTATTATTGTTTTCATGAATTATTATGTGTTTTTTTACGATTAATAATTACAAATACAAAATAAAACACATTAAAAAACATAAACATAAATTGGTCGCCGTCTGCTTGTTCCTTCGTTTTTTCATATTCTACTTCATACCAAAGCATAATATATGTTACACAACATTTATGTGTGATTATTTAAATTTATTTTTACGTTTATAACTAAATATTTAACCAAACAAGTACATACAACACTATATGAAAATATTGCGATCGCCGTTTGCGTTTTCATTTTTTTCCATATTGTCTGCCATTTTTCCAACGCTATGCTTATCGTATGCCTTTTCTAGTCTTCGTTTTTGTTAGAACCGTTCTATAAGTCGTTGTCAGTATAAATATATATCGAGACTTATACTGGCCTTCTTCTTTGAGTTTTGAACATATTCTATCTAAAAGTGCATCCGTATCGTATGGTAAGAGTTTTTATTTAAATGTAATAAAGGATTATTTTAAATACATTTAAGATATTTATTGCGGTCTTCTTTCTTTATTGGATCCACAAAACTGTATGACAAAATGTACGTGCCATTAATATAGCTTGAACACGCAGCTTTCATGAAGCACTGATTTTGTCCAACTGGTTGTGTAAAAACAAATAGCAATTTCAACTGCAAATTGTTTAAAACGCATGTATGATTCTAGATGATGGTGCAGTCAAAATTAATTGCAGCTGATCTCGAGTCATAAAGCTTATTTTAAAACGTTTGTAAGAAATGAATTATCATACTTTATAGAATGTTGAACATCATGAATCGCACCTAATTGAATTAGGGATATAAATAAGTTTAAGATCCGATCAGATCAGGTTCAACATAGGTGTTACCCCCTGATCATCATGATAATCTTAATCAATGTTTGAACATGAACACAAATCTTATTATTTACATGATAATATGTAATGAGTGTGTGATATCAGTTTCAAAGACAAACTGACAAATCTCATCTTATAGAAAAAAGACCAGGCATGACAATAACAGTTTTTAAATCATTGAAGTTTAAGTAATACTCAAAAGAACACATCTTAATTAGACCAAGATTCGCATAAGATGCCGTAGTGTCAATATCCAAATTGCCTGTTGCGTGTCTTGTTTATATACGTAAGTGCATTCACATTACGACGGGTCAATGTTAACAAAAAAAGAAAAACGTTCATAAAATCATTCATCCATAGCACGTTGACACGTATGTTTATGGTGTTATTGTGTTATACTTGAAAATGGAACAATGCGATTAATACACATTTTCTTGTGCATGTAATTCTTGTCTCAGAAGTATAAGAACAAAATCCTGTGTGTTATGGTATTTTATTTAAAAGTATGATAGTGCAAAAATACATAGTAGAACATTGAATCGTAAAAGTAGTAATGGAACACATACTTGAACCTTTCGTGAAACACGTGCTTAACAAAAGTATCACATCACATATAACGATATTTCGCTCCTCCAATAAACATATCGCAGCATAAACTTATACAACGATAGTGTTTGTAGCTACAGGCACTTGAATGAAATATTGGAATGGATGAACACTCCATCGAATTATTGGTTAATACATTTACCTTTAAAAAAACTTACTTTATTATTTGAAATATGTTGTCAAAAATGTAAACGTGTTGTTCACAATTTGTTTCATATTTTCATAGTTTAGATAAAGGCGTACTGCCGAAACGTTAATTAAAGGAGTACATATAGAGAGTTTCGTAATCGAACACTGGATGAAATTTTGGCGAAAATAAGAAAGATAATGCACTTGGATGATACAAACTGTGTATTGTATCACACATTTTCTATGTCAATACTCCAACAAGTTAGTGTAAACTCATATTATTTTACAGATGGCGGAAGGTGGCAGCTGGCATGATAAGTCAGATCATGAACGCATCCCCTGTGTCAGTGGCCTTTTTTTTAGTCGTCACTCTCAAGTAAGTACTGGTCGATTTGCAGTTCATGTACAAGTTGTAGGTTATGGTACACGTAGATGTGGTATGTGCAGTACACGTAATTTGTAAATATTGTTGTATTTTCAGTTCATGTAGAATTTGTAAATAGTGTTGCATGTGCAGTTCACGTAGACTTTGTAAGTACTGGTGTATGTGCTGTTTACTTAGAAGTTGTAAGTTCTGGTGTATATTCCGTAAACGTAGAAGTTGTACGTACTCGTGTATGTGCAGTTCACTTAGAAGTTGTAAGTAGTAGTGTATGTGCAGTTCACTTAGACGTTGTAAGTAGTGGTGTATGTGAAGTTCACGTAGAAGTTGTAAGTACTGGTGTATCTGCAGTTCACTTAAAAGTTGTAAGCACTGGTGTATGTGCATTGCACGTAGAAATTGTAAGCAGTGGTGTATGTGCAGTTCACTTAGAAGTTGTAAGTAGTGGTGTATATGCAGTTGACATTGAGGTTGTAAGGACAGGTGGTTATGCAGTTCACGTAGAAGTACAAAGTACTGGTTTATGTGCAGAACGCTAAGCAGTTGTATGTATCGGTTAATATGCTGTTGAAGAAGAAGTCGTTAGTATTGGTTCATGTGCAGTTTATGTAGAAACGTAAAAATAATACCTTCTGGTAAATATGCAGTTTACGTCGAAGTTATTAGTTCTGGTTTGTTAGTAGTTAACTTAGAAATTGTAAGGACTGGTATATTAGTACTGGTGTATGTGTTGTTCATGAAGAAATTGTTAGAACTTGCGCATGTGCAGTTCACGAAACAAATTGTCAGTGCTGTTGTATGTGTAGTACTTTATTCACCCCAAGTTAGCACTGGTTAAATGTGTGGTCACTCTCCAATATGAACTAGTGTATGTTTAGTCACACTCCAGTAAGTGCTTGTGTATAAGAAGTCATTCTACAGTATGTACTTGTGTATTTAAAGTATGTATCAAGTAAGAACTGGCATATATGCAGTCACTCTTCAGTACGATGTGGTGTATGTGTAGTCATTTTCCAGTAAGTACTGTTGTTTGTGTAGTAATTATCTAGTAGATATTGTCGTGTGTGTAATCGATCTCCATTATAACGTGGTGTATGTGAAGTAATTATTGAATGGGTACCGGTGAATGTGTCTCAGTTTCTTGTAAGAAATGGTGTATATGTATTCATGTTTTAGTGAGTACTGATGTATATGTAGTCACTCTAAAGTGGATGATGGTGTATATATTTTCATTCTTAAGTGGTACTGTGGTGTTAGTGGGATCACCGCCTTGCAACGGTCAACGCAAACCAGTGGGCTAGTCATATCTCTCTCCTACCCACATAATTAATCAAAAACCAAAAGCGCGTCTAAAACATGTGTCAATCTAACTAAATGTACTTTTGAAGACAGTAGGCAGAAAATGAAACAACGCATGTCGAAACGTGACACACGAATCATTACACGTCTAAGTGTCGTAAGAGAAGACAAAATATTAAACATATTAAGGGATAGGTTTTAATGTTATACGTTTAAAATATATCTATCTGTAAAATATATTTCCGCTCTAGAAGCCAATTTCATATGCTTTATCTTGATAATACTTTGGTTTATAGTTACAACATCAAGTCAATGTTTAAATCTTGATCGAATGGGGTCAAACAATCCGTCACCAGATCAAGTCAATGACAATTGGTGTACCTTGAACTCATGTTAGTGCTCTAGGGTCTATATGGCAATTATGTTTATTGTTACATCAATATAAGAAAACTGAACAATCACGCGTATTTGCGTAATTCCAGAATTGCCACGGTCATCACCCAGATATTTTAAATACAGGGTATCACTATTTTAGGTTTTACTTTAATTATGAATAAAATTAAACTTAATTATCAAGAGCAAATAATGTAAGAACAAAATCCTCCATAGCTCGTTATTACTGAGTGATTTCATAGTTTATGTTCACTAACATGACATTAAATTTCAGTGCATTATTAAACAAAAAAGATAATGCAAGTATGGGCTTCTGTAGAGAATTACTGGTAATATTTCTGTAATAAATTGCAATTGTTCACGTTTAATAATGAATCTTTTAACCAAAAATTACTAACACCATCGACTCGGGGATTTTAGGCCTATTATGGACTATCTAAAATACATTAATTGTGAAGTTTCTTAATTACATTTTATTGACTGGAGACCTTAAAAGCGTGATAAATACCTTTGACTCTTAAAGCACGTTGTAGTCCATAGACCTGTAAAACTCATGCTTGCACATGTGGAGACAGTCAAATCTGTAAGTTTAAAGTTAATAAACACTTATTTCGATGAATGGTTATATGTGTGTGATAATTGGGACGAAACTTGATTATATAAGTGTTATATTTGCTTGTTTACTTAACAAGCGGGTATGTGACTGTAAGCGGAGAAGACTCTTGTTTTGTGCTTTCGTCAATGAAACTTTTTGCGTTAACAAGTTAATACAATTACAAAACTCGTGACTGTATCAGTATTATAGGAGATTTTGTATGCAATGAACATGCGTTAGTCCATGGTCTTCAAATAACCTGTGTTTGGTACTCTTTAATCCTGCAAATAGTATTAAGTACCTAAGAATGCAAACAAAATGCCGCGAGCGATTAAAAAAAATGACCACAAGCGCGGAACACAATTTAAAAGGCACTTGACTATATAATCATAATAGCAACCTTTTTGAAAAATAAAATATCGTACTAGTTAATATTAATGAACAACTCAATGTTGGTTCATTTGGCAATTTAAACATCATGAAAACTCTTCATTTGATGAATAGTCATGTTTATTTGACGAAATAAGACGGCACGTTCTTTTTGTTCTCTAAAAGCACGTATGTGTCCATAGTCGGGGAAAACTCTTGATTGGGACGTATGGATACGTAAAGAAGCATCTAAACGTCATTGGACGACATCAATCTAGTAAATCTTAAACAATCTAAATAATATACTAGAATATAGTCTGGGTAATTTTTTTTTTTGATTTTTTTGGAACCACAACATGGTTAATGCAAGTTTAAAAGAGTTAATACGGAGTCAGAATTGGATGAATATTCACGTGCACGTGATACATTACGATGATTCGTGACTATAGCAGCGTGTAAGGCAAGTGTGTATTTTGAAAGCACAACGTAGTCCAAAGTCCGGTAAAACTATTGATTTTACACTGAACCATTGATACTGTTTGTCATAAATTTATATCAATGCTTACCATAAAAACACACTTAAAATTGGACGACATATCACGCGCACTTATACGTTGGATTAGAA